>NW_010434158.1:0-3201 GCF_000710305.1 Buceros rhinoceros silvestris | reverse complement strand
GGACAGGTGATTGATCTTTGAGTGGATATCCAACAGTGCCATGAAATTCTCAGGCTGGTTCTTCCTTATTTCAAAGTGGTTTTGATTCAGAGGGATTTTATAGCAGCTAAATCATGCAGTTGGCATGGATTGTGCAAGCTTTTCAGCATGTTATGCTCTAAAAGATGTCACATTTGGCAGAGGCAGTAAAGCTCCGTGAATTTATTGTTGTTTCCCATTGAACACCAAAATCCAGGGCATCAAAAGATGATACAGCACATGTTACAACACTATTGTGTCAAGTCACCTGCTTACCTTGGTGGAATGCTACGAAATGCCAAATGGAAGCCACCCGGGTACGAGGAAGAAGAAGGTACAACTGCGCATAGACTAGAGACAGCTGCAAACTCAGTCTGTGGTCCTGGAGACGTATTGCACACAAGCAAGTCAACTTATTTGCAAATCCATCTTTCAAGACTGCTCCCAGATATAATAACTTTACTTTCAGGAGTAGTGTTTCTAGAGTCAGTAGGACTTCTCCTGCATGCCAAATCATAGGCATGCTTAAGTATTCCCAGAGTCAGAACCATGTATTGGGTGTTTAATTACTTTATCTATGTATTATTGACAACTGCTTTTCTCGTAGCGAATAAGAGACTGTTCTGTCAGCAAGTTTAGCTTCTGTGAACATAGCACTAATTAGTTCTATACAAAAAAGTGTTTAAAGGCACATGAAAAAAGACCGAATCTATTTTCTTCTTCTTTTTCTGTCCTCAGCTATCAATAAACCAAACAAACTGAAATTTCACCATGGCTTAATAACCTCTACTAAATTTCAAGCAAAAGTCAGCCCATTTTCAGTCAAAAGTGGAGCAGAAAAAATGGGACGAGGAAAAGATTAGAGTGGCTTCCTTAACATCCGTTTTTCTTTTTCACTCAACTTGAGCTAATTGCAAGTATCTCAGAGCATGTTTGAAAACTATATAATGATATATTAAAATAAAAGCCACTTTCTCATAGACCAAGACACTCACATGTAAACAACCAAAAGAAAAAGCTATGTGAAAATTTATCAGGACTTCTCTGAAATGGATATAAGGCACAGCTGCCCTCTCATTATTTCCTACGGCTCTACAAACTCAGAAAAAATCTGCTGGCTTTTAAGATTCTGGAAGCCTCTTCCTTTAATAATTTATGTTGAAGGCCATGAGAAATGTTTAAGCAGCTTGTGCTTTTGTTTTCCAATCTACATATCTAGTCAGGAATTCAGTATCTCGGCAAGTACATGGCCACCACCTTAGCAGCTATACCGAGAGCAACTACTGCAAGGAAGTTCAAAACAGTGTTCTGACCCTCCGTTTAACCTTGCAAAGAGTCTACTCCCACTACTGTTGCATATACAAAAGTAGCATTAATAGAGTTTGAGGTGTGCAATTTCTCTGTGCATTAAGAGCATTAGGAAGGTTTTACTATGTACATCACAAATAAGTAAAGCATACCGCACATCCAAGCTTCTCATTATGGGAGATATTATATTAGATTGTTATTCACAACAGGAGAATGTCACACTTTTCTGTGTACTCTAGTTCAGCACTTTTCTAATTTCACGGACCTCAATTTACATTTGTCAGTGTTTGAAGTTAGATGATATTGGTCTACTCAGGAAATGAGTTAAAGGGGAAAGAGGTCATTCACCTTTTGGGCAGTACCATACTTTGATGATGCATAAATAAAGCACAGCACGAGTGTGTCAGCAAAAAATGGATGTCCTAAAGCCCTTTGATGCAAAGGATGATATTTGTTAGAAACCGAAGGTTAAATATGTAGAAACGGTAAGGCTGAAGTGATGATGTGAAGAGAATGTGGCTAACCTCTTCGCAGAAATCCACCTTGTCATTCACCGTGAGTTTACAGACATGAAGATTTCAACAGATTGCTGATTAGCAAATGTATATGGAAATTACACTTACAAGTTGAGTGGCTAGCAGCCTGTGGTATACGAACCCTAAAGAATTGGTGTTGGTAACAGGCCTGATCCAAAGACGCGTCAGTGGTTTTTTCAGTATTTTAATGGGATTCAGATAAGACCCTCTGATGTTAATGTCTAACAAAGGGGCATCTGCATTACCTACTCTTAGAGGTTCACACTTCTAGAGCAGGTTGTGCACATTGCCACCTGTTTCATCAGGCTAGGAGAACTCTGCAAGTATTTTGCCCTAAGCATTCAAAAACATTTTCCTAAAGCTGAGTGGTAGAGCTAAAGATAAAAATCCCTGGATGCTTAACTCAATTTCTACAAACATTAACTTGAAAACATTTCAGAACTTTTACAGATTTCTGATGCAGCTTCATTCACATTTGTGGCTGCAGTTTAGGATCAGCTGAGGTCACAGGCTATCATCTTACTTATCTTAAATGAACACATTCTTATGTACTCCTGCCTTTCTGTTTGGACTTTGTCAATGGTCTAAATGAGCACAAAAGTCTAACATGGGAGATTACATGCACAAATCCCCCCTCCTAAACATAGAATTATAGAATCATGGAATGGTTTAGGTTGCAAGGGACCTTAAGTATTACCTAATTCCAACACCCCTGCCACTGACAGTGAACACCTCTACTTCCAACCCCCTCGTCTGCAGTGCACACCTTCCACTGGATCAGGCTGCTCCAAGCCCCATCCAACCTGGCCTGGAACACTTCCAGGGACGGGACATCCACAACATCTCCGGGCAACCTGTTCCCATGCCTCACCACTCTCACAGGGAAGAACTTCTTCCTAACATCTAAATCTCCCCTCTTTCATAGAATCATCTGATTGGAAGAGACCTTTAAGATCAATAAGCCCAACCATTTACCCTGCACTGCCAGGGTCCCTAAACCATGTCCCTCAGCACCAAATCCACATGGCTTTTAAACACCTCTAGAGATGGGAACTCCACCACCTCCCTGGGTAGCCTATTCCAATGCTTCACAACCCTCTCTGTAAACAAATTTTTCCTGATATCTAACCTAAATTTCCGCTGGCTTAACTTGAGGCCATTCCCTCTCATCCTGACATTCTTAACATGGGAGAAGAGACCGACCCCCACCTCCCCACAACCTCCTTTCAGGCAGTTGCAGAGAGTGATAAGGTCCCCCCTGAGCCTCCTCTTCTCCAGACTAAACAGTTCCAGTTCCCTCAGCTGCAACTCATAAGACAAGTTCTCCAAACCCTTCACC
>NW_010434157.1:4196-16893 GCF_000710305.1 Buceros rhinoceros silvestris | reverse complement strand
TGCTGCGGGCCGGTGCGGGGCTAATGCTCCGTTTCTGATGCCGTCGGGTCCGGACCGGGGGGAAATGCTGGCAAGGTCCCCTCTCTGCAGCCACCCCGCTCTCCGTTCTCAGCCCCGCTGCTCCGCTCATCGCTCCCCTCCCCAGCTCTGCGCCCCCCCGCCACTGTCCTCTCTTACAGGGGTCTTTCCCCACCGAAGTTTTCAGGACAGTAAGAGCTTCAGGAGTGTAAGGGGAATACTTGCTAAACTCTGCCTCCACTATTATTTATGTCCAAGCATGGTGAGTGATCCTTCGTCTCCAGGGCTTAATATAAGCTTTACAATCGGAAAGAGAGAGGTCATTCAAAGAAGAGGGTAGGAATTAAAGAAAATGAAATATCCATATGTTTGGTTTTTTTTTTTTTTAAATCCAGAATTATACTAGGAGTATCTTAAGCAGCAAGATTAGAGATTACCATATATTATCAGTAAGAAACAGTGCTTAGCTGGATGAAATTAAAGTTTGAACGGAAGCATAATAATTACTGAGAAGCATCTTGCTTGGGCTTTCCTTGAGATCATGCAGTTTTCAGAGAGTACTAACCCGCTGGCTTGCACCAGACTTTCCTTGTCAGGCCATTTGGACAGGCAGCAGTGTGTCAAGTAACAGTGGTGGAGGAAAACTTTCTTGTAAGACACTGTCATGCAGAAATAATCCAGAAACCATACTGAAAGAAAATTGAGAGGTGGCAGGTGAGAGCCAAATGCAAAAATGTAGCGTAATTTGTGGGGATTTTGCTGAAGGAGGTATACTTTCATGAGGGTATGGTTTATTTTCAGTAGAAAAGTGTACAGTGTTGAGAGTTCCCGCTTGGTATTTTATAACTTTCATGTGGTGAATGAGGTTGTGAGTATCAAAAGCTGAAAATTCTTTCTAAAAAAATGGCTAAAATCCTTATTTGTGACTCCTTAATCCTAAAGGGAGCTATACAGGTCGCAAAGCACTAGGGAAAAGTGTGATTAATGATCAGTGATTAGTGATAAGTGATTAGTGGTTTTATTCAAACTGTTACCTCTGACCAGAAGCACACATCAGAGGATTAACAGGCTCTTTAGATAAATGCTCATTAGTGGAAGGGGGAGAGCAAAGATAATAGGCATGCACACAGGGACAACTTTCTAGGAAAATCGTTCCTGTCTCTGGCATAATAAGCTCTATTAGCAGAAAGGCTCTTTAATTTAAAAGTTGCTTTTATCTTGTAAATCAAAGATAGATGTAGAAGTTCGCAGCGCTATTATAGCCTAAATTTTCCCATATCCACTAGATGTGGATTATCTCAGTAGTGATATTTTATGTAAAAAACACCCCACAATTGAGCCTTTAAGAAACGGAACATTCCCGAGTGCTAAAGCCCTGCATCCCGAGGCATCCGCTCCCAACAGGCAGAGCAGAGCCTGCTGGCAGCTGGACTAGGTGGCGCAGTCCTGTTCTTTGCAAGTATATGAGCTGGGTTATGAACTTAGCAAGTAGCAGCTTGCTAGGTGTCCTTCAACACTTACAACAAAGTTGATTCTGTGCTGGGTTGGAGGCTAGACAGTGCTACGAGTTCATAGTCACATTTTCCACGTCAGTTAATCTAGTGAGTTAAAGGCTGCTGGAAAAATTAGTCTCATTTAATGAAAGAAACGGGGAGAGTAAGGAGCGAACGAGAGAGGGGCAAATAGCTGCATCCTGGGATGTAACTCCTGATTGAACTGTTTTATACTGCTTTAACGAAGTACGGTTCTGATGGCCTTAATTACTGAAGCTTAAAAGCCCTTGTGAGTTTTTCCCCAGCTGTCACTGGCAAAGTGAAGTGGTTTGGTTTTTTTTTTTCTTTAAAAAAAGTCACTAAAAAGAAAGAACGGTTGGCGTGGTGGTTGAACAAAACAACTTGGACCTGACTGTACTCTACAGATAATGGTAAGGAGTTTATTTTAATGAAATCTAAGCAGGGATTTCTCATTACTCTTTATCATGCATGGATTGTAAAGAACTGGGATCTACTGCTGTCCATAGGCTTGGGGATGTTTCTGCTGTCCCGTTAGCTTACGTGGGATTTATGTTTGTTTGTGTCTGTGGAGATCATCAAAGTTTCAAAACTTTAAAGGAAACACTGGAGTGAAACAGAAAATAGAAATAATGAATTTATGGCATGAAAACGAAACTGCTGTAGTCTTTTATTATTACATCTTTAACTGGAGACTGTTAAGAGTTGTCAGGCTAATGCTTAAAATAAAAAAGTTTTGTAATAGCATATAAAAAAGGCAATAAGCTCTGTCTGCCAGTCTTGAATATTGGATGGCATTCTTCCAGGAGTCAAAATTGCAATAATTTTAGAAATTTACACTTTTAGAACAAACAGAACCCTTTCCCCCTCACCAAAATATCCGTTTATTGTCCAGCTTTAATTTATCAAATGCTACCTCTGTTAATTTAATGCGGGGAATGTAAAGGGAAGCAAACCATGTATAGAGATAAAAGACAGAAGCAAGATTGTACATGTCAATTTATTTATATCATCGTTTAACAGAGCGACTTTCACAGATAGAGTAATAGTTTTTTTTTTAATTTGATGATCACTTCCTCGCTTTGAGAATCAAAAACACGCTGCAATCGCTTACATTTATCCTGTGGGCTACAGAAGAGTCTTCTGTAAAAGATTGTTTCCGTGAGAGTTAGACATCACTCTAGACTTGGTAAGAGAGAGGTGATCTCACAGTGCCTTCAGAAGGCAGCTTTTACCTACTAAACCTTCCAGCTCTGTGTGGGCAGAATCTCTGTGAGCTCAGTAAGTCTTGCAGAATGATGTGAAACTTGGTTATTAACTTGTCCGCTTGTGGCTCCCTTTAAAAACCTGTCTCTGTGCCCCTAATCAAGGCACGAGGATCTGAATATTAGAAGAGTTCTTGTAAGGTTGTTGTTGCTTTAGAAACAACTTACTTAAACAAAAGTTTTTCCTCTAATCTTTGGGTTTCTAATTTGTGCTCTTAGTTAAATTTCTGAATTCTGTGAGCCTGTTGCTTTGAGCCATCTTTCAAGCTTAGTTTTAATTCCAGTGACCATCTTTCTTGTAAACCCTTTATTATGAGAAAATTATTTCTGGACAAGATTTTGCAATAAAAGAAGAGCAAAACTGTTTCTACTTAAAACTTTTTTATTATTAAGTACCATGTAATTTATTATTGGAATTTTTCTCAAGGTAATTTTTCTCAAGGCCTGCAAATACTGATTTTTCTTGTAACTTGTTATGGAAAAGCTCTACTGAGTAGACGCAGTTGCTGCAAACAGAGGTAGATGTATGAAGCAACAGGTCTTTCAGTTCTTCCCTGTAGGTCCAGGTGATTCACAGAATGTTAGGGATTGAAGGGACCTCTGGAGATCATCGAGTCCAACACCCCTGCTAAAGCAGGTTCACCTAGAGCAGATTGGACAGGATCACATCCAGGTGGGTTTTGAATATCTCCAGAGAAGGAGACTCCACAACCTCTCTGGGCAGACTTTTTTTTTGCTTTGATTTGGTTTTGGTTATCTGATACTAAGCGAAAGAATAGGTAGACACATATAATTAAGAGAGCTTACTTGGCTTAATCTTTTGTGTATAAACTCTCATTGCAAGAAGTACATAGGAGTCCTAGTGGAAATATTTAAAATGCTTTGAGATTCTGTCAGCCGTAAGTACTAACGCCAGGGCCAGTGAGACAGCTTGGTAGGTTGTTGCCACTCTGCATTGCCTCAAAACATTTTCTCTTGATTTGTCCTCTCCCTCTCTCCATGCTGCATGCTATTTAGCCCAAGAAAAGATCACCTGATTTCTAGGTAAATTATATATTCTGCTCTAAAACAGTATTTTTAAGGCATTTTTCTGTCTTGAGAAGTGATCAAAGTTAATCACAAATTTAAAGCAACTGTTTGAAGTAAGAACTATGAAAACACTTTTTCCTCTTACCAAAACTTATATTACTATGCTAATTTACAGTTTTTAAGGTGCAGTGTTCTCTGACACAGACAAAACAATGATCTCGGACAATTGCTGATCATGCTGTATTTGAACAGTAGCCACATTACAGCAGTAAGTACAGATATTAGCTTTTGTAGACTTGACATGTAAAAAAAAAATCCTATTATGGAAATACCGGTTTTTTGGTTATACATATAACCAAAGAAATTATATAAATTGTCTCAGGTGCATGTAACAAGCACAACATAATATACATAAAATAATTACTGTGGAGATGCAGTGAAAAGACTTGTTGAAGCAGATAAGCTGTTGTTACGTCCAGGGAGCTGTTCTGTTGGTTTGTGCACTGATCCGTTGCTCCTGTTATGGCTCAGGTTGAAGGGTCAACCCTGACACTTTAAAATAATAGTATGTCTACTATTTTTCACTAAGGTGTTATTTTACTCTGTAATAAAAATTACTGAGAGTCAGCGTTTTTTTACTAGCCATCACATGGGAAGTGCAGCTGTTATTTGCCCTTTGAGAGTACGGAAAGGGTTGGTTGCACTGGTTTGTAGGTTTCTAGATGGTGATATCAAATGCTTTTTTATAAACACGAAGAGATTTTCCAAGGATTTTGCTGAAGGCTGTAGGATTTTCAAAGTAAAACATTGAAAGCTTACGACAATTTCCTTAGCTTAAAAGATGTTTTGCTTTTGGTTCTCGTTTCCGTCTTACATTTTTTTGAGAATTTCTTCAAGAAGTCAGTCCTGCACACAACTTCAAAATAAATGCCTTGAAACATTGTCATCAGCAGTGTTTGTCTAGGTGTGCAGTTTTAATAACCTTGTCCTTTGAGACGGCTCATGTCACTGTTGTGACACCCTTCCTCCTAAGGTGATGTGAAGGTGTGGGGTGCAGCCCTGCTTGGCCAGAGAACTCCACTCAGCAGGTGATAAACAGGGCAATATCTTTAGAAGCCAGGAGGAATGCAATTTGAATTTAATTGAGGAAAAATACTACAAATCCTTGATTAGCTTTGCTAGCATCAGGAGCCAATTCTGCTTTTCTTTGGCTCTGAATTACTCATTACTCTTACTAGAGTACCGAGACCTCTGTTAGCTCAGGAGCTGGGCATGGTTTGATCTCACCCTCAGCTTTCTAGCTCACATAATCTCTACAAATAGTTTCTATTACCTTTTTGTCCTTTGCAGTATTTTCTCAAATGGCTTTCTTTGCTCTTGTCTCAAATTCTTTCCTCGCTGAGAGCCTTGTTTTTGGGTGCCACCATGCAGCGAACATTTTGCTGCAGTGGAAGCGCTTGGTCCCAATCTCACTGCACCAGGGATGTACTGAGCTTAAACTGGTAATCCTTGAACACACTGCCTAAATTTAATGTATTTAATTAGCCTGATCTTTTTCTCATTTAGAGGAAGAAGCTGCCTTTTTACGTATTTACGTTGTGGGCTTGTGCCTTTGATGCCTCTCTCATTGCATGTAAGGCAGTATTGTTCATAGCCAACTTTTCCTCAGTGCTTTGCAAGTACTCAGAGATTAATTTGGCTTGTAGGAAATTAACTAGGACCGGTGGTTCCTAGATTTAACATCTGAGGTTTTTTTTCCCCTCTCTCTTGTCCAAATGTAAGTAATGCTAGTTGATATGTCATGCTTAACACAGGGGGCTCTGTAGCACAATAAACGGAATCTGAGATTGCATTTAGGATGCATCGTATGGAGCGGCTACAACAGTAAGCACTACATCGAGCTGTTACCATATTGTAGTCTCTCTATTTTTTCCTTTATTTTTCTTTAAATCTTTCAGTTCTGGAGTGCTGAGTTGGTATGGTAATTACTTGTAGAGTTAGTATTTTGTCTAATTAAGCAGTGGAGCGCTCTGAGATATGGAGGATGATATTAGTAGGTCACTCGGTTGTGCCTTGATGCTGCAAAAAAACTATCAATAATTCAGCCATATGTGAACTAGTTTACCATTACTCCCAGTCCAAATGTACCTCTCACTTAACTTTTTAAAAAACTTGTATTCAACAGCAATAGTCAGATGCTAGGTGAGTAGCTTCAAATTGTGAATAGTAAATCATACCTCCATAGCTACTCCTCTGAGTTAATTTTAGTTGGTTGGTTAAATCCGGGCCTGCTTTTGGTTCTGGTCAGGTCACTGAATGAGTTTGTCACTAAATATTTTTAGGAGCCCAGCAGGAACTCTAAAGGTGACCTGAGTGTGTGATGGCAAAGAGCCTGGAATTGTGCTTGTCTATAAACATGCACTGTCTCTATTAGAAATCTGAGCATGCCAATACCTCACTTATAGGAAACTTCTTTTCTTGGAGTGGTAGTAAAATATAACCTGAAGAAACTAAAAGCTGAGCAGTGAAGTAGGAAACAGATAATCGATTGCTTTGTTTAGGAATATTTTTTTGCTACGTACCATTTATCTTCATTACTGAGTGAATGTTTTAAGAAGGAGAAATTTTTCTTAAGGATTTGTGAAGATTTCAACCACCACATCAATTTCTTCTATTGTGACTGAAAAAAAAAAGAAAAAAATCCTTCTGCTGGTGACGGTCCGGGAAGGGAGGCATTTCTGCATTTTATTTTTTTTTTTTAAGGTTGAAGAGATCAGGATATCAGGATCAACATCTGTAAAGATGTCCATCACTTCCCAGAGAACGCACAAAATGATGAAAAAAGAGATTCTGTAGTTAAAAACAAGTTAAGGAATTTTCCTTCTTTACTCACGTCCATATTCTTGAGTGTATCTGTGTCGCACTTAATGGTTATCTTATACCTGTTATTAAACAAGGTCAGTGTAAGTTTCTTTTACTGGCTGTGCAATGGAAAAGTATTTAAACAAGACAGTGGGGAAAAAATTCATGATGTAAAAGCTAAACCACTTTCTACAATTTCCATACTTCTCTTCCATTCATTCTTCAGCACTAATAAAGCAATGCATGGACTCAGTCATGAAAATAGGTTAAAATTGAGTAATTGATGGTTTATCACACAAAGTGAGAAAGCAGTAATTTAACTATTCTGATGTGAATCTTTAAAAGACAAGTTTCTCTAAACAACTTGCTATGAAAGTAGAAAGGATCAAAAGAGCCATGGGTTTTTATGAGTGGGTAAGGAAAATTACATTCTTGTGGATTTAAAAAAATATCACAGTAGAGCCTAATTCTCCAGTCACCCCAATACAAATCTGGAGGAACTCTATTGAAATCCGTGGAGTTACTGGCTGCAATAACGCTCATTGAGAAGAAAATTAGATTCATGGGCTCTATTCTGAATGTAGCCTATCAGTTGTGTGCTGTGCAAATCCCATTATTAAAGTAATAGCCTGACATGTCACGTTAAGGACGGCTGTTTCCCCAAGATGAACATGTTTGTAGCTCTCCTCATCTTGTGACTACTTTTTAAGGGGGCAGGGGGATATTGAGAATACTTATTTTGTGCTCAATTAATATTCCTTCCGTGCACTCTCCTTCCTCTCACGCGCTTTATGTGTGGGTGCGCAGTCTGCACTCTCCATCATCTATCTGTCTGTGTTTCTTTGGCTGTGACAGTCACCACTCTGGCCTCAGGCATGCACAACACAGGCGAAAAGCCCACCAAGATTTTCTGTTCAACACAATAGCATATAATTCTGCTCCTAAATATGACGTGCATTTTCACTTTTAACAATGCTGTTGTGAATTGAGATGAACACCTTAGACTTCAGTTATATCTGTGGAGTTTTGTGGTTGTTTGGTTTTTTTTTTTTTCATTTTTGAAAAAGGAAAAGGAGAGGTGGAGGGTGAAATAAGTGGGAAGGCGGTGTAGCCCTGCAGTTATAGTAAACTGAAGTATTTGTTTGCAGCACTGGAAAGCAAGACTCAGGCCTCGTGAGCTTCTTGCACAGTTCCCAGGCTGACCTGCAAGCAAGAGCAGACAAAGTCTTTCAGAAATTGGGAAAATTCTCATCACTGCCTGAGCTACTCTGATTTTTTTTTTTGAACAGCAATCAACGGAATTTTGAATAACAAAAAGATTGTAAAGAGTGATAAATAGACAGTGTTCAGTGTTCAACCGCTGCCTCCCCCAACCCCAATCACGTACACTCACTTCCAGTTTTCTTCATTTGACCCAGAATATATGGGTCAGTTCTGTAACTTTTGAAATTGGCATAAATCCATTTGACTTCTCTGAAACTGTGTGGCGTGAGGGTACGGCCCACAGTTTATTAATGGCATGCAATGGGCAACTTCTGCATATCATCTTTTATGGGAGGATGTAACAAAAAGTTTTAGGCCTTATAACCACTGTGATGTGGAAAGGTTCTCCAGACTCTTAACAATCCAGAGGTTAATTTATAAAAAAAAAAACAAAAAACCAAACCCACAACTATTATTTCATTGCCAAACATTTTTAAAAAGCACTATTTATGTAGGCTCTATATAAGCACACATTGTTTTATGTTCCTTCTGCTGGCTTTGCGTTTGACTAAACCATTATTCTCCGAGCGCTGCTGTGCTGAGATCATCAGTGATGATGGTGTGAAAACAAACAAGTTTTAGCATGAGAAGTCACTATATAATTTGACAGGGAGGTTGTTCAGCACCAAAACATCCACGTTAATTTAATCTCTGGTCAAAGCACAACAATAATCAGGTGGGAAAAATATATTCTTGGGAGAAGGGGAAGGGGATTGGATTGAATTCTGCAAGGTGCTGTGTCAACTAAGAGGAGGACCCAGCTCAATCCCCATTGAAGTCAATGGGCATTGAGGGCACTCGGAGACTAGTGGCATTGTGTCCTTTTTCTCCAAAGTTTAGTAAAACTGCTGAGATGAAACTTAATTCCTCATTAATTCAAACTCATAGCAAGTTCTGGGAGAAAAGCTCTCTTTGTTAAAGATGGAGATACCCTCCATCTCTTCAATAGAGAGCTAAAAAAGTACGTGCTCTAATTCTGTAGCCTTCAAGGAGTCCTTCAACATGAAGAGTGACAATAAGAGCTGATAGTCTGCACATATCTTAACAGTACAAAAATCCTGCTTTGGAGAAAAACATGTCTGGCCTCTGTTACGTTACACGAAATAAGGACACAGTTTCCTATTTTATTCTATTGAAAGTGATCTTTAATGTTACCGTGAATGATTTTTCATTCCTCAGTGTTAAAGTAAAAAGCTTTGGGACTAATGAATGCAACTATGTGTAGTCAAAAAGGTGCTGTGAAAAATAAGCTATCAATGATGTGTGTGTCCCTCGCCTTGTTCCTTAGTGAAAAATTACAGAGGGTTGTTTTTAACATAAACAGTTAAAGTCAATTAATCTCAGATGAGTCAATCAACTTAATACCCTAAAATTTAGGGGTTCCAGATAGTTTATTTTACTGCTACACTGTGGCCTTACACTTGAACCTCTTACTGGTGACTATCTAAATTGAGTGGAGCTTGCAGGATGCGCAAGGAAACACTTTGAAAAGCATTGCTCCCTCTGTAGCAGTTAGGATGCTATGCGTTGTATTTTCTTTCTCATGCTGTCTGATTATATACAGTTTTTCTTGCCAAAAAGCTGATATTCCAAAATATTAAGACAGCCTATTTCTAGATTGTCAGTCTTCCAGTATTCATTTCAGAGTTTTTAGTTAGTGCACTGTCAGCCAAATGCTTTTCAGCAGACTGGAAGTTTTTAGGGACAGAATAAGCTTCGGAGAAGTATTTTAGGCATTGTAATTAAAGCTAAATTAATTTACAATGAGGACAATAAAAGATATGATGGTGACTATCCTACCAAGCTGCTCATGAAAATAGATTATTTTTTCAATCTGAATTTGACATGTTGGTTTCAGGTAGCTTAAATGTACTGAGGATGCCTCGCAGCGAAGTGTTGGTCTGGCATGCTGAGTACAGGGAGCTCCTTGTTGTGTCTCTTTTTTCAAGGAAAACACCCTTCTTTATACAGAGGAATATGCAGCACTGGGAGTGCTGCTGAGCCGTGTGGCTGTGGTGTGGGAGCACACACTGCATGGCGGGTGCGAATGTGGCAGTGGAAGCTACTGTGTGCCTTTCCCCACTCATGAAAGTCTAGCTGCTGGGGTTCAGGTGCCTTCAGAAAGTTTTCAGGCAAATCTCTTACTTGGCTCCAGCGCTCGGAAAATACTAGACAGGGAAATGTCCATGTCTACATTTACAGAGGCTTTAGTGCTATGTAGCACATGAAATAGGCTGGTATCGCATGGAGAACACATTTTGTAAAATACCGATCATTTGTAGCCTTGCACTGCAGAATTTTAAGGGCAAAACCAGGGCTGCAAGAGGGCATTTGGTTTGCATAGACAGATTCTTGTGTACAGAGTAAATGATGCACAGCAATAGGCTGTGTAACATTGCTGGGGGAGAAAAGGGTAAAAGCAGGTGCTCAGTGCTGTGGAAATACCAATCCTTTGATAAAGGATGATTGTGAAAGCATTATATGAAAATGCAAATAGTGGTATTTTTTTAGCCTTTCATAATTCTGTGGATATCTTTTTCCTCATATACCCAGTGCCTTGCTAATGGCCATCCTCAAGACATGCTAGAAAAGTGTCATTCTTTTGGTGCCCACATTAAAATGTTGCTTATTTCTCCCTGTAATGACCAACTCCACTTAGAGCTGTCTGTGCTCTCAAGTATGGTGTATGTGAGATGGCCTCTAAAGTGGCAAGGTCTTGACAGAGCCTCTTGTCTTTTGCCAAGCCCCATATTTAGCAGAGAGGGGATTTCCTTGCTGTTGTGCAGAGAAGACAGTTGGGCCACAGGGTTTCTCCACAGCCCCGTCTATCTGATAATGAGTTAAATCAAGTAGTGGTTGCTGGGAGTAAGGTGCCAGGGGTAAGCAGCAGCTTTGGAGGGGAGTTCATCTGTCCTGTGCAGACGGGTTCGTGGCTATTTTGGAGGAAAAACATTATTAACCAAAGAAATTCACATGAAGAAATTCTTTTAAATATGTGGAAGCCTGGAAGTGTTCACAGTTACAGATAAAATTTTGTGACTAGCTTCAGACAAAATGAAAGGGGAGATAAATATGTGAAAAAGTCAAAATATTCAATTTCAACATTTTTTCAAAATGAAATATATCTCCTGTGAAAATGGGCTTATATTAAGGAAGAGACAAGGCACTAAATCTTTCAGAATTTTTTTTTTTGTGCTCAATAAAATCTTTCAGGATGATGCAAACTTTTTCATATTTGTCTGTTTTATTTGTCTGTTCTTTGTTTAGGGGGCTTGGGTCTCTTTACCTTCTTGTCTGCACAATATAATGCTGTGCGTATACGACAGTGGCAAGCTCCTGGAGAGCTGCGTTGGTTGAGAACTTCAAATGGCTGGGTAGAGGCCTTTTGTTGGCCAGATCTCCCAAATATTTCCTAAGACTTGGTCTGACCTGGTTTGATCTGACTGCCTTCAGATGACTGCCTTCTCTGGAGGGCAGTGCAAAATTGGCTTAATAAACTGGTGGGGTCAGAAAAAATTGGCTGAAAGAAACCAAGTCTTTGTGCGGCAACTTTGCTGAGAATAGATTTACTAGGAGCTGTCCTTTAAGAATGCTGTCAGAAATATCTTGGAATTTTTTTCAATTAAATCGTTACATAATTGTTAAATTCAGAAATCGGAGTAAATGGAGAAATAGTCTTTCTTGGTTATGCCACTGGCTTAGGGTTTTAGGGTCTTATTTATTTCTTCTTAAGGGGAAACGTGGATGTCTTAAATGGAAACCTATTATGGGGAATTATCTAGTGGAAGTTTCGATAAAAGATGAGATTAATTTGAATATTCAAGAATGGATTAAAAGGGACTTGAAGGAACAGTTAATGTTTTATAGGTACAGATTTTTTTGTTTGCCTTCAAGCAAATTGGTTTTCAATTTTTATCATGAGATATAGTGGGGTTTGAGTAGACAGGAATTCTTCCTTATTCTAGCTAAGTGTCTAATTGTGTTTCTTGCAGCTTTGCTTTAATCATGTGGAGTATTTAATCTCCATGTGATAGCTCTTTAACTTGTCTTTTCAAGGGTGTTTTTTGGTGGCTTGATGGTATGTAGAACATTTCCTTCCAGTACTTCGGCATTTCTAACCCAAATCTGAGTATGTTTGAAACCTTAGCTTATTCACACTTCCTAATCATAATGCCCTTGGTTTCCTTGTCAGCACCTTTTTGTGGTATTTCTCTGGACACCTCTATCTAATATCTCCAGAGGTTATTCTAACGAGTAACCTTTGACAAGATCTATTACTTACTACTTACTGCTTTTAACAAGGTGAAAAGAGGTCAGGCTCTGTAAAAGGCAGGCTTTATTAGAAGACTGCTGTAGAGTCTCTTGGTGGCTTGTCCATCTCTTCTGGCAGCACTGCGAGTCAGTTCGATGCCTCCTCTACAGTGCAAAGACAATTACATTTATGGCTGGATATGATCATATGTGGATAACACATGTCCTTGGGAAAGTGGTACGGTGTGCATTAAAAAGCTTTGGGTTGTTTCCCTGACAAGGTTGTAGCCTCCTGATGCACCCACTGGAATCTGTGCGATTTCTGCTGTCAGCTTCAAGGGTAACAGGATTTCAGGCTGTTAGTTTCCGTATGATCCATCTAATTGAGCTTCATGACCAATGCTAATGACTTTTGCTGCTGCCAGAATTGAATTGGTGATTTGGTTACCCCTCCTGTCAGGGTTCAGGATCTTCTAAATGAGAGTTGATGTTGTCTGT
>NW_010434157.1:0-4018 GCF_000710305.1 Buceros rhinoceros silvestris | reverse complement strand
GATTTGAAAAAGCAGATTGCAAAATCTCACTTTGTCAAAAGTGTAACTGCAAGATCCACTTAGCTGACATACAAAATCTCAGAAATTAGACAAAACATATTTTCTCTCAAATTAATTAAAAAACTGAGAAATTGCCCAGGACAGTTTAGACAGATCCCAGAGGTATCTGAAAAAAAAAAAAAAGTCTAGTCAATTTATGTGCATGCATCCTCTAAAAATGAATGGAAAATCTTTCTAGAGAATGGAAAATCTTTCAGTCTGGGTTTTGTCAATGAAGGATGATGGTTTTTTTTAGTCTGGTTCTATCAGTTACTTACCACAGCTTGTTCCTTCGTGATTTCTGTACGTGTAGAACTTGAAAAAACTGCTGGGATACGTTTCAGATGCAAATAGCTGTAGGGGAAATTTTTTTTTGAGGCTTAACAATGAATTGTAAGGAATTTTCCTTTCATCCCCAAGCACTGAAAACCAGGCTAACTTGTTGCTAATGTAGCTTTCACAGAAAGTCCAGAGTCTATCAATTAACCACATGCAGCCAGTGACCAAAATGCTCTGTCCTGGGACAGAATTTAAATTTGGTTTGCCTAATGGGACCAATTGCCACATGACTACGGCACGCGTATGGCATGGGCTGCTGGGGCAGAGTCCTTCACGGAAATCAGGCATGACAACTCTCTTGAGAATATCAAAAGGTATGCAGGGAGAGCAGGGTGCAAATGTGAAATGTGTATTACTTATATTTGCTTCAAAAAGAAAAATTTGCCTTCTGCTTAAGAGTTAAAATTAAAAGCTGTATACTATGGGCAAAGTAAGGGAGGGCTCTGTCCTTGCTCAAATGAGCAAGTGTTTGCAGAATGTTTCTTTGAGACTGAACCCTGGAGAACAAGACCAAGAGGTTGTAAGGTGACTGGATGTGTCAACACGACAGAGCACAAGAGGGATAAACAAATCCTTACTAATAGAGAGACGGAAGAGCCATGAGCCAGTTTTCTTGTTTGTTTTTGGAGTGCGAAAGATGAAGACCATCTAGTGGGGACTTTGGAGGCAGGAGGTGGGGTAGAGCCAGGGTCGGGCTAGCCAACAGTGGGGTGAAAACTGCTTCTTTCTCCAAGCCGTCAGGTTTTGTGGAGGCTCTGAAAAAAGCCATGAAGCCAGCCTCCGCAGGTGGCATCCATCCCCGCTAGAATCTGTTGACCTTTTACAGTAAACATAAGTCTTAATACGAGTTTAGTACAACAATCCTAGTTTTAGAATTTGTGTGTTTTAAATTCCAGCCACCAAGTGAGGTGCTACCAGAATAGAAAGGGAACACGTTCCTGTCCCTACTTCAGTAGTTTTGACTATCACATGATAACTCACAGTTGGTGAATAACATCTGACTTACATTCTGACAGAGAAGCTTGTATATGTGCTCTTTTGTTTGTTTTATTTTCCCCCCAAACCAGCCCCCCATCAGTGTAAAACCTTGCACTGACTTAAAGGGGAATTCCATGTACAACTTCAAAAAAGATGCAGAGCCTGTACTGTAGGAGAAAAAAGGGTGATGCTGTCTCTCACTCTTCACATCTGCTTTGATGCTTCCTTTTACTCAAGATCCCTAAATATTATCAGTGTTAGAAACAGTGTATGTCCCATTCTTGTTGCATTAATGCTGTAAGGCAGGTTTGCATGGATTTTACAGTTTGCCTCAGATGAGACAGAAGCCTCTGCACGATGGGCACATATCACTTAAAACCAAACTCCTGCTGGGCAGTTCCTTTGGCCAGCTTTGCGTCCAGCCCGCAATGGTGGCTGGAAAGTCACTCTGCTGAACTACAAATCCCTTAATTATTAAGTGTAGAAGACTCTGAAACTGTAAATACAGAGAAAGTGAGTACTTGGAGTGGTAGGTCAAAGTAAAAAAAGGTTAGAGGAGTTAAAAGAAAAAAGGAAAAAAGCTGAATGAATCCTTGTGTCTGTGGTTACTGAGAAGATCAATTCCCCTGACTGTTAACTTCTGTTTTTGCATAGCCTGGTTGGGAGAATTCAGTTCAATTCAAATGCGCTCTAGATTTTCTGTAAGGTACCTGCACAATGGTCAATTTCAGCTCCAAATCTATTAGCAGCTGAGAAGCAGCTCGCTCTCTCCCCTCCATGTGTACCTACAATGAGACAAAACCAAACAAACAACAAACCAGCAGCTGCAGGCCTCTCTGGCCAAAACCTTTGCTTTCATCTTAAGTTTTGCTTCAAACTTGGAAACGAGAGGTCTGCTTGGCCTAGCTGGGAACTTGTTTGTCACTTTGGGCATGTTTTTTTTTTTTAAGTGGTCATTGACCACATGCGCCATTTGCATCGGCTGGAGCAGAAGCCTGGGAGCTGAGGTTCCTCACCAGGAGTTTGAGCTGTGTTAGCTCTTGCCACTCGTTTGACTCCTGCCAAGGACTATACACCTGTTCTCGCTTTGCTGGTACTGGTACTGCTGTATAGCGGGAAGGCAAATCCATCGTCCTGCCTTTTCCTGTAATGTTCTGGGGAAGCTGTTTGCCTGGGCTCTGCCCTGCATGAGCACAAGCTGTAACATGACACGTATATCAGGGAATTCCCGCAAATCTAGGGCCATCAGAGTTATGTCTAAACATGGTCTGCTACACTGTTTGTTACAGGAAACACCAGCTTACAAAAGCAGAAGGGGTGTTTGCATGGTTCTGGAGGTATTCGGCGGTGGTGAGAGTTGTAGTAGGTGGGTGAATATTCCTTCCCCAGAAGCAGGCCCCAGTTTAGAAATGGGATTTTCCTTTCTGGCAGGCCATGCTCACAAGGAGAGCAGCTCTGTGCTCCTAGGGCAGCGTTTTCTGGTGGCCTCCTGTGCTCTGTCTCTTAAGGCTGCTGAAAAAATTTGGAGGAAACAGCCCCAGGTGAATTGGAAGAGAAGTGAAAGTGTGGAAATGTGATATTTCTCAATCACTGATGTTCTCATCCCCTCCCACATCTCCAGGATAAAGTTTATTTGCCAGAAGATAAGGTAGGTTTTCTTATAATGAAAATACTCCGAAACAACATTGGCTTTAATTTCAAAGCAAAGGGAAAACATGAGTTCAGGTCAACCTGTATGTCATTGAAGGTGTTTTGTGTCGGAAGACAAGTTCTTTTCTGGCTGTAAACATTGTTACACTGTTTACAACACAATACCGTTGTTTATACTTTAACTTTTGCCTATTAGAACAAATTTACTTTCAAGATGATTAAATGATCTTATTTTTTTTAATGTTCTTTTTACCTGGTTATGTACTGATCGTGATTTCTTGTGGAATGAATTATTCAGGTTAGGTGATTCTCCTGTGCCAGCTGGATAAAAAAACCTTGCGGTAGATTGCTGTGGCAGTAAGTCAGATTGCTGCTCTTTCTGCAGTTGTGTTGGGACTCTGCTCTAAAATGGTTGTAATTTCTGCGTTTCCAAAGGCTTGGAAAAGTTCTCTGATGAAAAACTGAACACAGTGGGTAATGAAGGCTAGAATTGTTCATACTAATCACATCAATTAGAAAATGACCATTACTCAGTGACGCTTTTACAGCAAATGAAGACAGCAAGTGAGCGTATTGGTGTTAAGGGTTGAGTTTACTTTCCAGCAACTTCTAGTAGGCACTAGTGGTTTTCTACCTCAAACCGATATGAGTGCATCTTCTCTTCCTCAGTGTGAGGGCTTTTCTTCTCAGTGATGTGGTTTGTGTAAAAAAAGGGGAAGAAAAGTGTATGTTGCAATTTGTCGCAGTCTATCCAGTACAGCCGGGTTTCTTGTCTTTGCTGACAAGGCTTTTTAAGGGTGACCGCAGGCTGCGTGCATCTGCCCGCACTCCACATCACTAAACGTAGGTTTTGGTTACCTTCTACAGGTTTCTTTAGAGGGAAGTTTGCAAATATAGAGGAACTTCTCGTGTTCTTTTCTAAATAGTCAGAAGGAAGCAAAACCTGGCACTTCGAAGCAAAATACTGCTTCTCGCCTCTGCGAGCGTGCTTTTGCCAGTGCTTACCGCCGCC
>NW_010434156.1:127880-132328 GCF_000710305.1 Buceros rhinoceros silvestris | reverse complement strand
CTGGCTTATGTAATTCTAAAAACGGCAACTCCTTACTTGCCACATCTCTTTCTGTCTATGCGGAGAGTCCTGCAGAGCTGCCAAACAGAAGCAATTGAATGAACTCTTTTCTCGGCTCATTCCTCCTTCCGCAGCTTGGAGAAAGTGAGCCAGAGCCTATTCTAGTTTGCCTGTCAACAGGAATGGTAACTAACGGCTCGATCCCAGCCAGGCTTTGTGCCCCAAAAACACTGCCTGCCTGTGAGGAGTGGAGAGAGACGTCATGGGTGAAGTCTAGTTTCTGGTGTGAGACCAGCGTGGCCCAGGCGGCAGTTGAGGAGCTGGTGGAGTCCACATCCTGTCTGACGTCAACCTGGCCAGTAAAGCCAGCAAGGAACTGCTGAAGGGGTGAGCTGCTGTTCCCTGTCCTTAGTGTTGGAAATAGTCATTCTTCGTGCCGCAGTAATGGAGTGATGTTGTGTTTCATTTCTGAATGTCAAAACCGAGAGAAGTCCCTTCTGAACGTTTTGAAACGTTGTACTTTCTTGTTTTGAAAAAGTGAGAGCTTTTAAAATTTTATGGTTTTGTGTTTTTATACCCCTTATTTTCTATTTAGGAGAAAAGGTGGGAGGAAGTAGAAAAGGAGAATATAATGGGGGGATGGCCTTGTTCTCACTTTCCTACTGAAAATGTTTCAAAAAAGGAGCAAAAAGCAGTGAGGACGGGTAGAAGCTCACTTCAGTTTTGTGTTCCTATTCCTTCCCCTTTTTTGCTTGAAAGAAGGATGGCCAAAAAATAAGTGGGACAAACCCCACGTGTTTTGAATTATTCTTCCCTTAATGAGACAGAAAAGTGTCTCATTTTCAAAATCACTTGTTTTTTCAATGAAAAAAAAAATCAAATAGAGTAAGAATCTTTCCAGAGCCAATCTCGCCACCATCTTTTTGCAACTCACTCCCCAGTCAGTGTCGACCTGTATTTCTGGCTATGCCACATGTTATGTTGTTCAAGATTTGTATTTGCCCTTGTTCAAACTGTTGTCATAGATGTCTCCATCCGCTGTGGAGCAGGACTCCAAGGCTGCAAGGTACCGAGGAGACACCACGTGGCAGCACGTTACCTCCTTCATCCTGGGCACATGGGACCAGCTGGGTTGCAGCACCGAGTCCCCAGTGGTGGTGATGGTGGCAGGACTCCCTGACTGACTGGTGAAACTGCTGCTGTGCCACTTGGGCACAAGCAAATTGCTGGTTTTACCCCAAAAAAACCACTAAAAATCCCCCCAACGATCAGAGTCCAAACTAAAAATCCAGACCTTGCTATTGCAGGAAAAAACTTCAATGCACGACCCAAGTATTCCCTGAATGTTCAAGAACACCCACAAATTCTGTAAAAATAGCTGATAATTTATTTATTTGATTTAATTATGAGCCTAGCTTGTGAGTTTGGGTGGGTGTGGGGCTGGAGTTAGTGATGCTGGAAAACCAATTTAGAGAAAAGCCCAGGCGAGTCATCAGCCCTGGGGAGCAGGAGAGCTGCTTAGGCTCTTCCTCACAAAATGCAGAGCTATGCAGAATCCACCGAGGGCTCTGAGGCTACTTGGGTGAGGAGAACCCCACTGAGGTAACTGTTTCTCCCGCAGTCCATGGATGAGGCTGGTGTCCCACAGCCATGGCTGGTATGTGTTGGAGGCACTGGCTCATCTCTTCCTGCTTACGCACCTGGGCTTACCAATGGTAGATCTGTTGTCATGAGCACTAGCTGCCCCTTGGTGGGTCATCCTTCCCACCCCCATTGGGCTGCGCTACTGGGTGACTCCACCGATGGTGAGCATGTTCTTGTTCTTATGTAAGGGTCTACATGGGCTTGGAGGCTTCTGTGTGCTCTGCCTCTGATGTACTTCACCAAACCGAACCTGCAATCTTTGCTATTTTAGCTGGATAGAAAAACCCCTCCCTGTTATCACTGCATCGCCACGTTCACTTCAAGCCTCTGAGCTCGCTCTCTCCTCCTTCCTCCCTTCCAGCACGGGGTGCTCCTCTCCAGCCGACAGGCTGGGACAGCCCCCCGAGATCAGCTGCCTGTGAAGCTCTCTCTGCCGAAAGCAGTCCTAAACGGTGTGGCCTTTGTTCCCCCCAGCTGTCGTATCCTCCGGGATCTGCAACAAGTCCTCTTTTTACAGACCCCCGTCTTGTCAGTCCCCAATCTGATCTGACCACCTGGTTTGTTTTTGAATCGAGCACTTGAGTCATAACATTTCTGTTTATTTCAACAACTGTATTCCTTGCATAGGAAATGAGCCAAGATGGTCTAAGGCGGGGAGAGCGAAGCATGTCGTGGTTGTAATTGCTTTTGCTCTCCCAATATCAAATTTTACAGTATAATCAAAATCTTATTTTTGTACTACTGGACTGTGTTATTGACTTAATCTTCTTAAGTGCTCCTATTATTCCAGTGATTTCATCGTTGCATGTTGATTTTAATCTTTTGATCTCCATATTAGCTACTGCCTGCAACTAATTTGTTGCTCAGTGTTTTTCTTTGTTTTGACCTGTGAGGCATTTTCCTCATGGCACACAACTCTGCTGGCAGATTGCATATAATCTCTGCACTTTTTTCCTCCCATATTTTGCATAGTTACAACAAATGCAGATTTACAACTTGAAATGGAATATTTATCTTTTTAGTGAGACTGAGGAAAATATCACTTTGGGTTTAGCTCAAGCATCTAAACGTGCTTGAATAAAGGAAGTACCACCAAATACAGCTCATTGGAGAGAGGTGTCATGCGGGCTTGTTGGTCTGGCAAGTCCCGAATGGGTGGCAACTGCAATAATTGTAGTTTACACTATATGCAGTCAGGGGTCAGAGAGTTTCTGAAAGCATTGCTGGACCCGAGCTGAAGGCTGGTTTTTGTGAGTGGTTTCAGGGACCCTTCTAGCTGGACCCAGCTTGACACGGCAGCTCCGTTGAATCACGACACTGTGGAGCTGGGTTTTGAACACACAGTGGTGACTGTGGTGGTAGCACAGAGTTATGAACTTCACAGCCAAAGTGCAGAGGTTGAAATATGGCTCAGCTGCGTTTTGGTTGCCCATTAGACCACTGTCTTTTCCCTTGGTAGTTGATGGTTTAACCTGTGAGATTTACCAGGCACTTTTTGTTTGCTTTAGCTTTTTCTTTTAAAGTGCTGAGAAGTAATTTTTGCCTTAGGTTTGCTGTGACTTTTGTGAAAAGAACACAGCCCGACCACGGACAAAATCATCTTCGCTTTGCTGCGTGCCTGTTTATGCTTCTGAACACAAATTGTCTTCTAATATTTTTGACGTTTTGGTCACTAGAAAGGCAGAAAAGCAATTTCTAAGATGCCTATGGGCCAGGAGACATGCGTTACAGCAGAGGGGAAAGAATCTGTTAGTTGCTGAAATATAAAACAAATTGGATGAACAGCTGCTGACACTTGTCAGTCAAATAGTTGATAGCATTTTCAGTCTCCATGCCACATGCTTTAAGTAAGTCTGTCAAAAAAAGGATATTTTCGCTGGACTTCCCTGTAAATATGAGAGAAGTTTTGGCCTGATCTATCATTTAAAATTTTGCTGGCAGAAGAATGAAATTTTCCTCTTTCCCCAAAACTGATTGACATGACTGTACTGGCAGATTCTTCATCGAGGTGCAGTTGTACTGGCAGAAAGTCCTTTGACTGTTGGAGCTCGTTCCATCGCAGCAATGGGTGGAAGCGAAACCAGCAGCAGACCTTTGCATTCCTTGGCTGGGTTTGCCAGAGTGCTCCCGTCTGTCAGGAAGCCCTTTTAGATGCCGCCCGAGGTGTAGCTTTGCTCTGTGGGAGCCTGAGTCCTGACCGAAGCGTAGTTCACGGCCAGAAAAGCTTTAAACCTGGACTTATATTTTTCAGACAAAGCCAAACCCTTTTGGATTTGACATTTCTGCAGGATTAACCCAAGGTGGCACTTCCTGCTCGTGGTACCATTGTGCAGCGCCCATACAAGGCAGGGTTGAGCTGCTAGCACCTGCGTGACCATTTGCAGGGTTAAAGGCAGTGGGGATCAGGGTATAATGTACACCTTGGCTCAGCCACAGGCTGCAGGCTTTGGAATGGGGGGTTAAATCCAGCTTTACAGCATTGCCTGTACATGAGGTCTTCTTGCTTATGCTGAGGTACGTATCTTGAAGCTCATCGTTTGGGACCAAATTCCTTAAAAGAAGGAGGCTAGCTAACGCTTCCTTATTTTGAGTTTGCGGACAAGCCTGATGTATCCTCAGGGTTGTTACAGAGCCTCCGAGGTGCTTTCTTGGGGTTTGAGGACATGCAAAAATCTGTCACAGGCTACAGGGCCATTGCTAATGACAGCCACTCAGACAAAGGTGTCCATCACCGCTGTTTCAGGGAGGCACCTAAGTGTGCTAGTGATGCACAGCCAAGGATCATCTCCTGAAGGCTGCGCCCA
>NW_010434156.1:121974-127753 GCF_000710305.1 Buceros rhinoceros silvestris | reverse complement strand
ATTCAAAAAACTGAGCAGGGCTCACTGTTTTGAAAGGTGGCAGGTGGAAGTGGGTTGTGTTTTTACCCAATAAATATTTCATGTTAAAAAAAAAAAAAAAAAAAGGGATCCATTTCCAGAGCAGAATCAAGCTGTTTCTCCAGCTCTGTTCTGCCTGACTGAGAGCAGAGCTACAAATTTGGGTCTCCCCCAGTCCTCTTAGCTACCAGCCTGGTGACCACGTCAGGCAGGGCTTTCCCAGTGCCTCCTCTTGGAGCTGTTGCCCTTCATATAAATATTTGGGACAGCTGATAGAGAGGATGAAGAGGCCACAGGCACATGTATGCATCAGTGTGTGTATAGGTCTCAAGTGGACCTCAACCACCTAGAACGAAGGGACCAGGTGGTGCTTGCAGTTTGGTCATTGCTTTATGTCTTGTGAGACTTTGTCAGGCAAGTCCTGTGAGGGCTTCGGGGTGTGACTGAAGGCTCCAAGCATAGATGTTTTTTGTATGTGTCCCAGTGACAGACCTGCAGAGGCACCTGACCTGGTTTTGGTAGACTCAGTATGACTTGGATACTCAACTGCTACCTGAGTTCCTTTGGGGATTTAGGACTGAGTAGTTGCACAGCTGAAGGGTGGGTAAAAAGGGGGGGAATAGTTTCCTGTGTCAGTGGCCACAAGGTGATGTTTCTGCCTAAGTCCTGAGAGATGGCTTTTACTGGCAATGCTTTCGTCCACCAGCATCATGGAGCAAGACAAAAACCAAGGTCTACTGGGCGACAGTCAGGGTTTAACACTTGTCTAGCCTGGTGACATCGAATGGCTTATCAACACAAGTGGTGCTAAATGTGTACGCCTACCACCCACTCCTAAAGACCCCGCCTAATGACCCTGTCCCAAGGGGATGCGGTGTACACAGGTCACCATGGGTAGGTGGGTGTTGAATGTGTGGGGTACGGCCATCCAGATGAGGTGCAGAGCACCTCCAGAGCCAGGTGCTAAACTCTTCTACAGACGGAAGGGATCAAAAATCCAGCACTGCAGGTGGATGTGCTCCAGGCTCCATAATTATCCCAGCCTCATCTGGGACTCAACACCCCTTTCACAGGCTGCTTCCAGAGGTCCCCTCCTTCTCCCGTATGTCCAGGGAGTGTCTCATGGCTCTTGGGCACTGGATGATGATTTAGTTTAGCGGTCCATTATGTCAGGCAGGTTCGTCCAGGCAGGATGTTTTCCCAACATTTGCCCATCTTTTATCTGTGTGTGGTGAACAGGGTGGCTACAGATTGCTGTACTTGGGGATGTAGGACAACAGCTCTTCTGCTTCTCTCTTGAATGACTGAAACACGGGTAGCAGAAGTCATTTTTGGTTTGAACTGACTGATGTGAGGAAACGACTGCACAACCTCTCAGAAAACTCCCAATCTAACATGCTTTCCACCAAACCGGGCTGCTTTTAATTTCAGCTGGGGGTTCGCCCCGTACCACATGTTTGTCACTGCCCTGCAGGCTGCTGCAATTGGCACCTTCGTGAAAAGGTAAAGCACAGACCGAAGCCTTTCGCAGAAGGCAAGTGCTGGGCAAGGCTGACCACCACGTAACAACAGGGGCCGTACCGGGGCGGACTGTCCGTTAGATGGCCAGAGACAGATCATAGGATGTAGACTGCAGGTACAGAGGAAACAACTGTGGAGGCGACAGCAGAAATGTCCTTGTCCCTGTGGAACAGACAGTCTGGTCCCACCCTGACCTTGGGGAACAAAGTAGGAAACCATCCTCTTAATTAATAAACTGTAAAAACACCCATGAGAAAAGAAATTGCCTTTATTCTGAGAGGTGGGGGCTCTTACATCTCAGCTTGTAGTTATTATTTTTTTCTCTAAGGCAGACATAAAAAGACTCCATAATTTATTCTTAGGACATCTGAATAGTTTTTTATTGAGAAGCCACAGTTCTCACACTTTTACAACTGTCGGCTTGTATAAGGCAAAAAAAGCAAGATGGATCACTATTTTACACAGAAAGTAAAAGCTCTGGAGGAGGGACTGATGGACATGCAGTTACTGGTCAAAATGCAATGTACATGACATATATAAAAAACCTTGTGAAACAGAGGAATTGTAAATTATGGTTACAATCTACTGAAATAAATATTCAATATATTATTATAAACACATTTGTATAGTCTAAGATTGTAATTAAAGTTGTCTTTGTACATACACAGTTATTTGAAATTTAAACAAAAATGTAACATTTAGAGGAGCAAACGTCAACATAAAACAACTGCTTTGGACTTGTAATGTGGCATGATATATCCATAATGATAGGATTAATCTGGTGTGGCAATTAGAATGACTAATCCTTTGGGATGTAGCCTCTATGGAGTTAACTGCATATTGAAGGGAAGAGCCTGGTACATTAACAAGGATGCAGACTGAGTCAAACGGCTGTCTGGGTTTGTTTGTTTTCTGGTTTTTAAATGAACAGAGAGAACAAAAAAAACCATTTGTAATTGCCTTGTTCTTCTTTTAAAAACAAAGCTGGTTTTTTTTTTTTATTATTATTAATTTTAAGCAGTTGGCATCCACAGAAGAGAAACAAAGAAATGAAAGGACTCGAGTCACTCATCTTCACGACAATTTACCATCAATGTATATACAGTACATTAATGAAGCATTGTTTAATTATAACAGGGACACACCTAGCATGTTTTCTATGTAGTTTTTCCATTAACAGTATTAAACAATGGTGCTCCATATTGCTTATGAACATATAGATATGAAATTAGGAAACTGATGAATCGAAGAGAGGTGCTAATCTTATTACCACACAGCTAACATGGCATTTGTATTGGTAAACTTCTCATGGGCGTTTAGAGCTGACATAAAAATTCCTAATGTGGCTAACTGAGTTACAGACGAGGTACATGCACGGATACCAGGTGACCCCCCAGCCGGTCCTCCGGGCCAGCTTCCCTAGTCGTCCTCTTCGTCCTCCTCATCGCTGTCCTTCATGGTGATCCCCTGGAGCCCTCCGCCCTCGCTGACCGACGCCGTGGCCTCCTCTACCGTCAGCCGGTTCCGGATGGTCTCGTAGGTTTTGCTGTTTAAGGTGGAGTCCAGCACACCTTGCAATCGGAAATCCCGGTACGTCTTCTAAAGCGGGGAGAGGCACGGAGAAAGGAGACAGCTCAGAGGTCAGGGCCAACACCGGCTTCCCCACTTCACCGCAGGATCAGCCCCTGCCGCCGTGCCTGGGGTTTGGGGCCAGTAATGGAATGGGCTGGGACACCAGGGATGTTTTGCATCACCCCAGGCAGCGCAAAGGGTGACGCAAAACATGGGCTTCTCTGCTGGCCCCTGCGGAGGTCCCTTTGCAGGGCTTGGGGCAACAAATTACAGCTCTGTGACCCCTGCCCTGCCTTTGGTGTCCCCACAGGGTGGCCAGGCTGTGTGGCTGCGTACGGACAGCCTTCAAAGTGGGGAGGTGGGGGGGCTGCTCAGGGGAGCGCTGCGAACGGTAGGCTGGGGTCTAAAAAGACATCGAAGCAACACATGAGGGCTCTGCTCCGAGTAAGTTGCCTTGCTTCTGGGTGCATTCATCCTGCCTGTAACGCCAGTGATGATTTTTCTTCACGCAGCAGAACGCTTATCGCCCACAACCGCAGACGTGATTACGCGTTCCCGGAATGCTCCGTATTAAACCATCCTACCTACAGTACTGGGATTAAATAGACTAAGTCCAGGATACGGGAGAAAATTGTTGATGTATAAACATAAGCACACAGCGTGTATTTCTTAAATCTCTCTTCACCTAGTTCTGAAATGGGAGTTGTGGTTCCACAGTAGCTGTATTTCCCCTATTATTACAATTAATATCTCTCCTTTGAATTTATGTTTAAAAACTTCTCGACTGGCAGATAAAACTCTGCCCTCGCAGTTCATTTAATTCTGCTCTGTGCTCTGCGTGGAAACTTATTTACTGCTCAGCTATTTCAGAAAGTCCTTGGATCTGTTGTAGCTGCTTCTGAATGTAATATTGGTATAAATAAAGCACAAGGAAAAAAGCTTTCCTCAGCTAGCTGACAAGTAGAAATAATTTGTCTGTGCCTGTTGTTTTCAGTTTTGAAAAGCACATTTAATACATTTCAGTTTTAATTTATTCATGCCTTCAATGTGTTCACTGCACACAAGACCATAAACATTATAAAATACTAGACCAAAAAAGCATTAGATAGAACCTAAAATGATCAAAAATATATTTACCCCCTTCTGTGATCTTATTATTTCATGTAAACCACTGTGATTTCACACTGAAATAATTATCATTAGTCCAAGGCATGCACACACACATATACACACACACACGTGCACTCAAGGAAAAAAAGATGTTACTTTCAGGGTATGTTATCTCACCTTTGTGCTCTCTTAGAGTTGATTATATACACCCATTGTAAAAGAAACAACTTCAATTAACTATGAGAACAATCCTCATTTGCATTCTGACAATAATCACAAGCCATAGCTGGGCTTAAGTGTTTCTAGTAAAACAGTGTTAACAACTTTTGGGTTGATTTGACCCATTTTAACACTGGAGTTCGTTGGTGTGATCCACGTTTGTCCACAAAAAGGCTAATTTTGGTGCGCTTCCTGCACAGGTAGGATCAAACAGCAATAGTTCCCTTTTTTTCATCCTTTGCTCTCATTTGCGCACCTGTATTTTGCATCTATCTGCATTTCAAGTTCCTGTTTACCCTTTGCCACATGCCATACACACCAGTATCCTGATTTTTAAGAATTCTGCTGAATGGCTTTCTTAGCCAGCTACAGATTGCTCCAGAGAACACGCCGCACACCTGCAGGCACACACACACACACACACACGCTCCTCCCAACAGCACGATGGTGTCGAGGGCAGAGGGGCTGATTACCTTTACTATCCTAATGAGAGTTTTCAGTTGGTAAATGTGAAGCTGCAGGTCCATGCGGTCCGTCAGCCAGGTGCAGACGACATTCATCGAGCTGGTGTACCATTGCTGCAAGAGAGACAGGACTTCTCCAGCAACCACGTCAGAGCTGCGTGCTGTGCCCTGAGCAACACGTGCTGTGCCCTGAGCAACACGTGCTGTGCCCTGAGCAACACATGCTGCACCCAGCATACGGCCAGCACCAAGCCTGCCCGTGAGCCAGCCTGGTCATGGGCTGTGACAGACTTAGAGGGGGAGACAGGGCTCCCATGCACGAGCTTTTGATTTTTAATAAGAGCAACAACAAATTTACTAGCAGGGGTAAAAGCCACTAGAACACTGCAAGGTTTTTGTCATCTGATTTTGCCATTGACGGGACTTGCCAGCAGTGGTGTGCGTTTGGCCCCATCATTTTTTAACCCTCTTCTCCCCCCCGTCAGTGTGAGAGAGCACAATCCTGCCTTTAAGTGTGTCAGAGCCACGCTCAAGCCACTTACCGTCTTGAAATTCAAACATAACTAGCGACGGGGCGAGGCAGGTTCCTGGACGACGAACAGAGGGGAGGCTCGTGCGGGGCAAGGTTTGGCTGTGGGTTGGGATGCTGGTGTAAGCACCTACGGGCACCTGCTCAGGCTGTGTGGGAAATGCTTGGGGTTCCCCCTCAGAATGATGAAAGATGGAAAAACAGCAAAGAAATGAGCTTTTTCTTTTTTTTTTTCTCCCTTTTTATTCCCTCCCGCTCCCCAAACTGCTGAACTCACAGGGCCCCTCCAGGGACTGACATTTTGCTGCTTGTGTGTGAGAAAGGCCTGCAGCTGTGTGGCAGCAGC
>NW_010434156.1:121201-121890 GCF_000710305.1 Buceros rhinoceros silvestris | reverse complement strand
CTGCCAGCCCTGCAGCGCAGGAAGCCTCTGCTGGGCTGCGGATCTGTGCCCTGCTCACGCAGGGCTGGCATTGCACGTCTGACGCCACGCAGACGAGCAGCGAGCCCTCGAGAGAAGGAAAAGCAGGGCCTGTGGCGGGGAGGGGGGGATCACAAAACCTCCCCACGGCGCTCAGCACAAGGCTTGGTTACAAAGTGGTCTGCACACAGAAACCCACCATGCCTCTGTGTGCACAGTCACACCCTTCTCTCTTACACACGCAGAGACCAAATCCGGTCTTGCAGACCAGCTGCAGTTAATCTGGAACCAGGTAAAGATAAAACCCCCCATTGGACCAGTTTATAAAAATCCTGAGCGAGCGCCATCCGGGTTAGTCTGAAATGCAGCTCCCTCCCAACCAGCCTAAAGCCTTGCCTCGGTCTACCGCAGGTATTCTGGCCCCCCGTCGCTGCACCTTCGGGTGGGCATCTCTGATGCGGACACATGGCCTCTCCCCTGCAGCTGCTGAAGCTGCCAGTGCAGCGGGTGAATGGAGACAGCAGAGTGTTCTGTAATGGCAAAACTGGTGACTTGTTACCCTCCACCCTTCAACAGCAGCTGAGAGACCAGCACCTGGCTGTGAGTAGAGGGCAGACGGTGCTGCTGGACCTGCGGCTCCATAAACTGCCACTGGATAGGGCTTAGGCGGC
>NW_010434156.1:120403-121109 GCF_000710305.1 Buceros rhinoceros silvestris | reverse complement strand
AGGGCTTAGCTGGCAGCATCAGGGCCCACAGCCGCTGCTGTCCTGGAGCACCCACAAGCTGACACAAGGCTCACCAGTGCAAACAAATGAGTCCAAGCTGAACCAGCCCGGTGTCACAAAATTGTGGGCTCAACACACCATACTGAACCGTACGGTAAGGCCCCCGGGAGATGCTGCCCTCCCCCAGCAGCAGACCGCAGAGGTCAGTCATGCTGCACGGGGAAGGGTTTTCCTCCTCCTCTTCGATGATGATCTTCTGTATTTCTTTTTCTACAACACCTCTTGATAAAATGGAGGAAATAAAGGGATGGAAGAGTCACCAGAGAAACAGCATGTGATCTCTTGCTTGATGCTTACACCTTGTGCAACTTGTGGCAGAGATCCCTGCTGGGTGTTTGTCTCCAGGATGGAGCCCTGGCAAGAGCTAAGAGCTCAAATGAAACTGAGACAGACAAGCAGCAGCTCTTTCTGTAACAGAAGTCAAGCTTAGATATTGCTAGCCGTCACTTGCGGTCCTGGCATCAGACTGGGGCTGAATTGTGAGTGAAGCCCCTACTTAGCTTGCGTAGGCCTGGACAACACAGTAGACATGAAGGTCTGGTGGGTCTTCATGCCTTCCAATCCTTCAGACTAGTCTGAGAAGCCAGAGCATCCCTGAATATCCTCAGAGACCCCTGTGAGTGCTGGGACAACGACCCAGACAGCC
>NW_010434156.1:115354-120273 GCF_000710305.1 Buceros rhinoceros silvestris | reverse complement strand
GGGGGGGGGGGGGGTCTGCCTGGGCTCCCTTGTCATGCTGGGGGCCCACAGGGGCAGAACAGACAGAAATTGTTGATGTTTATAATGTTACCACTCTGCAATCAGCACGCTTAAATGAGTCAAGCTCTCAGGTGACAATAGCTGTGACCCAGGGCTGTGCTGGCACATGGATGCCAGGTCACCCATACGCCTCCTTCCACCACCTCTTTAAATCAAAACCCACAGAGGAACAAAGCGACCGTATGTTCCATATGCACGCCCTCACCCTTCCACTGCTGCCTCTCATCTTCCACAAAACGATCTGCTGGGTGTTTGTCACCTCTAAACGAGATGATAAGTCCCCGTGGGGGCAGATCCTGCCGTTTCTGGTTGTCCCGTGCCACGCACACCTACACGGCGGTAGGGATCCAAACCAGAATCTACAACCTCTGCCCAGAGGTTATCGGCGAGGTGACTTTGCTGCCGCGAGACCATCAGGCTCAGCAAACCGAAACATTTTCCTGTGTTTCTGGTAGACACTCCAACGCGCTGGATTCGGGGGAGATGCAAACTCCCCCGAGCCCAATCCGAATCAAAGCCCTCTGCTCTTGATCGCCGGCGGACAAGGGCTCAGCCAGGCGGACTGCTCGGCTGCATGAAAGGAGCTCTCTTTCTCAAAGCTAAGTTACCCTAAAGACTTTCTCCTTTATGAGAAAAAGACAAACCCTAATTCATTGATCTTGATACACAAAACCGTCACGTCACTTCATAGAGCACACACCAACTGCTGAATTTAAGCCCTGCATATTCATAAAAATAAGTTAGCCCATAAATTAAATGTTCCCTTTAGCTATCACTAGTGTTGATGTGCTATAAGACGCACAAGCCCTCTGATTCATGACTAACCTACCAAAGAAGATAACATTTGCATATGATTATATTATTAAAAAAAACAACAACAAAGCCAAATGCTCTGAAATGGAAACGTGATCGTTTCAGACAAAAGAGCGCAGTGTGGTCCTGTCAGGACACCGGCTGCCTCGCTCTCCCCCGGTGGGTCTGCCACCCCCCGAAGGGCAGAGGGGTGTATGCCGGGGATGAGGGGTTCCTCGGGGCTCCAGCTCCAGCCTTGCAGCTTGTCCCCATACACAAGGTGCAGGGGGCACAGCCCAAATGCTGAAGCTTGGGGCCTTGCCATGGGGCTGCAACACATTTCTGGCACATTTCTGGAGCTCCAGAGCTAGCTAAGCTGTGGCATGGGCACACTGAAGTAACTAGTACAAATATATTTTCTGAAAACTCCTCACACCTGGTTCTGAATAATAAGAGGACCTCACTGCTGCTCCCAGGCCCGTGGATCTCAACTCCACATCTGCCTCGCTGCTGCACACAGACATTACCGACGCCAGCTGCTAGCCCTGCCCATCACTCAGAGGACAATTTACACTCAGTCTGAGGACACAGGGTGAGGAACGGCTGTGGAGGCTGCATCCTCCTGGATGCTACACATCCCCTTGGATGTCAGCAGGGAAGGGACCGGGGCTCCCGTGGAAGCATGCCATGGGCCCTGCTGCCTGCTGCACGGTGTGACCTGGCTAACAGCAGAGGAAACATAAACCGACAGTCTTTGGGTGCTATCCCAGCCCAGTAACAGCAAGTAGAGACCATATTTGCAAGTCCAGGGATTTAATTCCTCATTCAGATCAGTTTTCCTGTTTCTCTTCTGTCTTTCACAGTGACCCTCATTGCTGGGTGCTAGCCTGGGTAGATGACATGGGCTATGGGCTGGCTGGGATTCTCCTGCACAGGCATTAGAGGGGCTGAAGCATGCCAAGGGGTGGGCTTCCCTGGCTGCTCATCCAACACCCTGACCAGCTCGAGCAATAAGCTCCCTTGTTCACCCCCCCACACCCCCTGCCTTTTTTCTGAATGCAAAAGCATGATCGATAAGTTGCTGAAATAGCAAGTTTGTCTCTGAATACATAAATTGCAAAAATTGATATGAATAAATCTGCAAGTAACACACCGAGCGCGGCACATTTCATCAAGAAAAAAGCCCTGTGCTGGGTGCCTGCGCTTTCCGGGAGGTGGTGTCATTACACATACCCAGGAACATCTGCAAACCCCCGTCTTCTTTGGTGCGAGCTGAATGGAAGCATGACCTCCTGTTCCTTGCCATGATCCTTGAGTTCACACTCATATTTTACATGTTACAGGAAGCCACAGCTCACCCCAGGGGTGCTGCAAACAGAATCTCGTAAGCCAGATGCAACACTGCTTCTTAAGGCACCTGAAGGAGCCGTATTCTTCATTCAAAAGCTTACATACTAGTAGCTTAAGGTCACTTCAGCTTTTGTAAAGAGTGGGACAAAACCAGGAATGCTTATAGGGCTGGGTTGTCAGCAGGGTAGCAGAGGGATTACAAGGAACCTGTGACTCTGCCTCTTTCTGCCTTTACTGGTAGTTTTTTTGTGTGTGAACAAGTGCCATACAACAGATTGAGGCTGGTATAAAGGCCTGGGACTGTGCAAGAGCACCCCGCTGAGCCTCAGCTGTGCTTGCAATTAGCAATAGGCATGAAATGATTATTGTTGTGGTGGCTGATGGCAATCTGAAGTGACAAGTTTTATGGGGGAAGTTGTAGTAGAGATGTTCAGCAAGTTTCTGCAAACCATTAATCGAAGGCTGTAGCACAGTTTAGTCAAAGCTATTTTATGTCATTCCAAAGGTCTCACAAGGATGCTGAAAGAATATTTTTCTGTTCTCAGTGCCTTGGAATGGAGTTTTTCTAGGTCAGGGATTCTTTACTGCCCTATTTAGTGTCAAAAATACCCATTTGCCTCAAATTAGCAGAAAGCTTGTAGTTAAGGGCTAGAGATTAGGCATACAAAATTACTCAGCAGGTGACTGCTGGGTGGATTTGGGGGTTGAGAAGTCTTTAAAACTGACTACAAGACATTATATACTTCTGACAAAAGAACACAGTAATCCTACCTGCTTGCTTTAACCACTGTTGTTTGTCTATTATCATGTGCTTTAATGCTCATAAGAGCAAAACTACTGGTGATACTACTCAATTACCATAGTAACTCTCCCCTATGACCTCTCATTTCAGCACTCCCTTTCCAACCAGAACCAATCCAAGCAGGGCAAATCTATTTAAAACTGTGACACACACTGCACAAAGAGGCTCCGAATGCCGGCTGGCTCCCTCTCTTTGTCCAGGACATGGACTTGTTTTGAAATGCTGAAAGGCAGCTTTGAAATGAACCCTTGAATTCAAGGTGTTTCAAAGGTGAGGGGATGGGTGTCGGGCGGCTGCCTCCGCAGCATCCCCGAGCTGCCCGGCTCGGCGTGAGGGGACCACAGAGGTGGGAAGAGAGTGAGGACTGGACAGACTGTGAGCCTTATTTCCCTAAGGAAGACTGAACCTGCTCTTAGGCAACAGCCCTCTCTCAAAGTGACTCAATCAGCCAGGAAAAAAAAAGAATAAAAAAATTACCGACTCTTTGTATTTGGTGTTTGTGTCCCCGTCCAATGGGCCAGAAGCTCAGCTGGTGGAAAGCACAGCGGTCTGTGCTGATTTACAACTGCTGACAGTACGTGACAGCCGACAGAGCTGCGTCCATCCCCATCCTGGGTGGCTCTGAGATCGAATTCAGTATTCAGCGTTGTCACATGCATTCACGGCAGCCACCTCCCCTGGGCAGGTGCCGTCTCTGCAGGGAAGGTAGGGATGCAGCCACGGCAGCTCAGGGCTGGGCTTTGTGGGGACCCGCTCTGCACACACAGCTGCCAGCGTTGTGTGAAGCCTTGCTTGGTGAATGGGAGCAGGAGCTCTCACGGTGAAGTCTGATTGCCCAAGGACCGTGCTCCTGTGTCCGCTCACAGACCACCCTGTATGCACACGCGGCCAGGTCTGTACACACGAAGGCTACAGGTCTGCAAGCCGGAGCCCAGGCTGCTCGACGGCGGTCACGGAAGGACCATTCTTGTTCCTCCAATCTGTGGCCATCAAAGCATTCCTCTCCACCTTCCCTCAACGTGTCTTTCACTGTCGATCCCAGGCAGTCATTGCAATTACAAAAACTTGGTATTAAGCAGGAAGCACAGAGCCTCATGTCCAGTGCAGTTCCCTACTTTTTAAAAAATAAAAGCGAGACGTTCCCAGCAATTCTGAACGTACACAGTAGTGTACGTGATCCCAGTTTGAGAGTCTCCTCCGAAGGCCAGCTCAGACAGGATGCTGGATGCGGATGAAAGGGGTGGTGGGGTGAAGCGTGCTTCTTGCCCTGCTCCCAGCTAGCGCTAGCGAGGTCTTGCCTGGGCTGTCAGAGCTGAGCCCCAGCTTATTTCTCAGGCTGTGTTCTGGAAACCCGGGTTTTGTCTTGTTGCAGAGGTGCTGTCTCACTGCTGGGGGAGAGCAGGGACAGGGCCTTGGTGAGACAAGTATGTCTGAAACGCTTGAGCTAAGATACATGGTGGTGGCCCTCGAGGAGGATGTGGCACAGCAAAGGCAGGCAAAGACCCACAGTTCCTCAGGTGCACACATAGCTCTGGTCCCCAGAGTTGAGGAGAAGACAGGGATAGACCTTCTGCCATATGACGAAGATAGAAGAGACTCATCTTTCCTCTGCAAGCACACGTTCTCTGGATGGTAAGCGGAGACCTGCCCACACAGCAATCCCCATCCCACGTCTTCATCAACTTTTCTTCCCACTACTCAACAAAACCCATCCTCTGCGCCGGGTATCACTCCACAGCGCCCTGCTTATGGGCTCCCCCTTCCCTGGCATTTGCTGGGGGACCAGAAGAGCCATCCAAAGGCAGATCAGTATTCTGAGCTACAAAACCTCCTCCTCTGGTGCAGAGGGCCAAACCCGCCATGGGGTCAGCGGCTTTTCACCCCCGCACAAACGGCACCTCGTACGTGCTGGTTC
>NW_010434156.1:107018-115320 GCF_000710305.1 Buceros rhinoceros silvestris | reverse complement strand
GTCAAACCCCGCCATGGGGTCAGCGGCTTGGCCCCCCAGGCAAAGAGCATCTGGCTCAGTCGTGTCTCGGCCGCAGCCACGGGTGGCATCAGTAAGAACTCAGTGACTCTCTCCATTTACACCTGCCAAGGATTTGGTCTGTTCCCCCAAGCCTGGCAGGGCCCAAGGCTCAGGGGACCGAGTGTTGCGCCTGGCAGCAGAGAAATTGGTGTGACATTGCCCACGTTACAGAAACGAAATTTAGCGGCTGTGGATCTAAGAGCACACAGCTAACCAGAAAATAAGCAATGAGTTAATATCACGGGCATTGATCAGCTAGTCTTACAATTAATGCTTCCAATAAAAAAAAAGCTCCCCCTTTTTATTCAACAGAATAAGAAATTAAACACTTGTGGGCTCATTCTAAAGAATGAATGAAATTGAATAAGCTACCTAGCACTTGAGATTCCCAGCGAGTGCTTGAATAGAGCAAACCTCCTGAGTTGAATGGATTGCCTTTTGGGACCAATTTGTCTCTTTTCACTCTTTATTCCTCCTTTTTTGCTGACAGATGTACAAAGGCGGAACTGCGCTGTGCAGCTTAGCTACATGCACCCACAGCAGCTGTCACTTTTGTCGAGCAAGTTAATCAAGCAAATGCCACCATATCCCACTTTCTATAAGGAACAACATGTTATAGACAGTAGTCTTGGGAGACGGGGAGGGAGGGAGAGAGACTTTATTTTAACTTTGAGTAGCTGGTGTTTTTTTTTTCCCCTCTGTGTGTAAAAAAAAAAGGCAGAAAAAAAAAAAGCAGGCAAACCCAGTAGCACAAGCTGACACTTTTGTTTTCCCATAGAACAAATATTTAATATGATTTTAACTCTAATTTGTACTAGAGGGAGAGCTGTCAGGTTTTAATTAAATTTAAGAGACTTTAAAAAAGAAATGGAAGCTTTTTGTTTGCATTAACGCTTGTTGATAATAATATATTGATTGTCAATTGCTAAGCCCAAAAGATTAGTGTAGTAAATACTATTATCTGAATGCCACAAGTGAAGTGCTAGCTTCCCGTCCCTGCTTTTCCCTTTGTGAGGCAGTTTGAATCACTGGTTGTTATTTATACATTTTCTTTGATAAAACCAACTTGTGTGGCTGATTTTTTTTTAAACCCTGCCTCATTAAGTGCATAATAGCATTTACGTGTGGGGCTTTCTGCTTTTTAGCCTTTCAAGCTTAAGCTTATATTCCTCTCTCACAACCATGTTTCAAAACTTGGGATGTTCACAAACAATTGGATACACACCAATATTGTATATATCAGATGCTCACTTGCTATTGCCAAAGACTAGAAAATAACAGAACATTATTCACAAAGCGTAAATAAATAGTTATTGTCCTGCTACGCTGCCGCACGCCGGATAATAACACTGTCCGAGCATTGGGTAGCTTTTCTATTGCACATAATACTTTTAAGTGTGTCTGCTCTGGCTAGGAATGCACAAGTCGACATCAGAAGCAGGTCTTTCGGTGTCGCTCTACGGAGCACACAGCAGCGAAGCACCGCCAGGGCTGCAGGCAGCCCTCGGTTTGCTGTTACCCAAACTCACACACTTCGGAAAGTATCTGCTCTTTCAGAAAATAAATCTAAGTTTTGGTAACAGATTGCTTTTGGTCAATTTAACTTCCCCGTGGAGTCTCTGGCTTGGTACATTCAGAAGCAGAGTGCAGAAATTCGAAGTGTTTGGGATATGTGAACTCTTTGCCAGACTCTGGACTCTACACTTGCACCTCGCCCATGTCAGCGAATCCTCCTCCAGCCGTGCTCGGCAGGGCTCTGCCTATGCCTGGGCAAGCAGTCCTCCCGAGGCAACATAACCCTCAATTTCTGAATTATACCTCTCTATTAAACTCTGCATTAAATTATAGATATCTAGTTATTTGTTAACAATTTAATACCCCCCCCCGAGACCCCAGAACCTCCAAATCTTTTCCTTTTTTTTTTTTTTTTTCCCTTAAATTTCGTTACTTTATTCTATCAAAGCCTTGTGAATCTGTCTGGAGTCTCCCAGGTCACACTCACACTGAGCTGCTACTGAAATAAATGGTCGTATTGTTTTTTCCTGGAGTTTCTCATATAATGCTATCACTGCATGTACACAAGTGTATTCAACATCCACCCCAGTGCTGTGATTCCTGGGTGCCTTTTACACTAGTTTATATTCCTTAACTAAGAAATTTCATTCACATTTGCAAGGTAGCTGTATGAGGAAGTTACAAAGTCAAAGGGGCCCCATATTAAAATAATTTGTATTATTATTTAATAAAGTCACGGTCCCAGAATTGCATAACAGGGTTAAGCTGCTAGCCAGAGAGACTCGTCATCTGTCTAGGATGCAAATGGCATCACCGAATTACATTATCTTCCCCCCGCCCCTTCCCTTCACAAAAATAAAGCACAAAAAAACTTTGAATCGCCTGAGAGCTGTGCCTTCAAAGAGGGAAGAGAATTCAGAATGAAAGCTGCAACGCAGACCTAGGCGCATTGAAGTGCCGCACGCTTTTTGCAGTACATATGGTACCTGAGATCACCCACTGTTCGGGGATCTCAGCAACAGGGTGTGCTCAGGCTGCCGCTTCACCCTTAATTGGCTTGAAGTTGGACCCGATGGGGCTCAGCAGGTCGGTGCCGCGGGTGTTAATGGGAAGGAGGTGTGGGACTCCTTGTGGGTATGTTTTCTGCGTGTGCTGCTCAAATTCCCCGCTCACCAAAGGGCCACAACTCATCCTGCACGCTCCTTGCTGCAAATTTCTCTCCACTGGTAACCCAAAATAATTTTACTCCTTTTCAGGGAGGAAAAGGAGGATTGACATCTTCTATGTCAGAGGGACCAAGGTCCACAGCAAACAAACATGTCCGAGAAGATCACCTCTAACACTGCCCTGCTTCCAGCGCTGCACAGAACCAGTTAACACCTACACAAGTTCTGTGCAGCTGCAGTTCCACACGCCATGGTTTGTTTTCTCTGCCCACCAGTGGCTTTGCAGGAATCCGTGCACTCTCTTCACACAAGCAAAGCTTTCCCCCAGCAGGTACACAAACAGACAGAGCCAGAAAGGGACTGCAGGAGGTCCTGCGCCTTCACCGGAGGAACACCAACCCGCTGCTGTGGATGTAATGGCTTGTACTCAGTTGGGCGCTCCCAAGCTATACATCAGGGTGGAGTACCCTGCTAGACAGATGCCAAAGTCTCTGCCTAGGTAAGAGCCACATACTCCCATCCCTGGCAGAGATGAGGGCAGGGTAGCCACAGGGCAGGACATGCCAGTGATGCCCTGAGCTTTCTCCCCTGGGGTGGATCTCATTGAAACAGTGGATGCGCTGGCCGATGCTCACGGTGATCCAGGAACAAAGGTCACTGACACGGGTCCCGGCAGCACTTCTAAATTCTCTCTTATTCACTGCATCCTCAAACCAGGGACATCCCATGTCTAAGCAAGGCAGGCATCTGCTAGTTTGCAGGCTCAGAGCCTTGGCAGATGCCTCCTTTTCCCTCTGAGACAAGACAGCCCCAATTCCTGGGCACTACGTTACACATCTGCAGAAAATACTGCTACACGCACCCCTGAGCTGGAAGACCCCGAGCGCCTTTACAGGGTGCACTGGCATGCAGCATCCCATGTCCCTGCTCACAGAGGACTGAGCTCTTAACGGGCCCTGGGTACACCATCAGGTTGGCTCCGGATGCTGGGCCCTCTCTCTGTCACTGCAGACACCGCTCAGCAAAGTGCACAGCACTTGCTGGGAACTGTCAAATAAAATCCCCCCAAACCTGCTGCTTCGCAAGATTTTGCAGATCTTGGATTTTTTAAATGAAAGAACTTCTTCATAAAAAAAATACAAGGGAACACATGCACACAAACCCACTTCTGTATGGATGCTAGTTCTCAGACACTTTTTTTTAAATGTATAAAATATTCTCTGCTTATTTCCTTTTTTCAAAAAAGAAATGTTGACATGTTAAAATCTGAGTTTCTATACAAAGCAGCTAAGTAAAACACAATATCCACACAGTGTGCTGCTTTCTTCCAGGGCCCCATTCCAGGGCCCCATTCGTTAGTGGCAGGCAGTGACGGTATGACTGGATGCAAAGTTGCTCAGGAAGATGCAGTACAGTAACGCATGCTATGGAGTGCTTTGATTATACCTGTTATTAGGGTTAACTGAAAGCTGTCACAAAGTGGGACTTGGTAAGACTTTAGCTCTTTTACAGCCTGCGAATTTCCAAAAAGTAGCTAGAGGCTGCCTGGGTACCTCATCCTGAGGGTTTTGTGGTGATACCAGCATCCCCAGTATCATTCCTGAGGTTACACACTTGGAGAAAATGCACTCCCTGCCTGAATCCTGCTAAGCATTTTTGAACGCTGATATCATACACCCAGGGCGAGGTTTAAAGGAGCACCGGGAAAGGAAAGAGCTGCAGATCAAGAGAAACGAAGTGACCTGCGACGGCTAATCTCACACGCACCGCTGGCTGGCGCAGGCAGTGGCAGCAACTGTGTGGGGCTGGATTGCAGGGGGAGAAAAGGAAAAGAGGGATTGGAGGCACTGCTGGAAATCAGACAATTCCTCATTGTCCATGCAGGGGCCGATGGCTCACCCCTGCGTGCACCACGAGTTTCTTTGGGCAAAAGCCCTTTGCACAGCCCGGAGGGAGGGAGCAAAGCCCCGCGGCAGCTGTGCCCCGGTGGGCTGAGGGCTTGGCCCTGCACATCTGTGTGCACCGGGACATCCCGGCCCTTCCCACGCTCCTCACGCTCCCAGACTCAGCTGGCACCCGCGTGGGTTTGGGTTCGTGCACCTTCAGGTCTTCCTTCCTGACAACCTACAAGACTGGAGCTCCAATTAGCTAAGGCTGGAAGGCAGCTTCGGCTCAGAGCACGCTTGCGATGTTATAAATGTGCACAGGCAGCTCTGGGTCAGGGAGCCGAGAGGCTGCTCAGAAAAAGGCTCTCTCTGGTCGAGGATGCCTTGCTGCCTGCAATACAGCACGGTGGCTCCTCTCCCCCAAAACCTACCCTGGCTACTCACATCTACCAGGAAATAAATGATCTTTCACTCAGTGCTGGCCCTAAACCGAAAATCTCTGACGCTCAAAAGCACTGTGCGGATGATGTTAGCAAGCCTGTGCTGACCTTAACGTAACGGAGCAATCAGTCTGCCTTCTTAGAATGATTAATGGAAAATCTCCTCTGGAAAAGAAATCAAATTAACTGTCTTCAACCAAATGTCTACTGGAACATGAAAAGCTGTTCCGATAAAGACATTTAGGAGGGAAAAAAAAAAAAGTATGAGCATGTAAAATCCAGTGACTGATCTAGGACTTATTTTATTAAGTCTCTCCCTAAAATAAATTAAAGGGAGCCTACTTAAATGAGCACTTCAGGGAAGAAGCCTTGCCAAGGGGAACGCAGGAGAGGTGGGAGGCCACGTGCGAGTGCATGTTTGCTGCTGTGTGAAGCTCCCGTATGGGAGTACAAAAGGACGAGAGCTGGCACTGAGGGATGGTGTCCGTGCTGAGCTCCCCACCCCACTCCTGTGTGGCTCCGAGAGAGAGGACATGTGAGAAGAAAGAGAGGCTGCATAAAGATGGCACACATTGTGTGACCTCAGAACAAAGAGAGTTTGTCCCTTCCTAGAAGATATATGGACAATTGACGCCACAATTTCATTTTTTTCCCCCAGCAAAGGTCCCTGCAGTGGGACCAACTCCAGGTCTGGGTCCGAGTCCTGCTGAGCCAGCCAAGGGCTGTGGCAGCCTCTGCAGTGAAAGCTGCCCTGCTCTGGCTCCTCCAAAGATGCACAGGGAGAAAAAAAGCAAGCTGCACTTCCTCGGGATCAATCTGCCTAATTGTCTTCATTTCACAGCTCACTCGGGAAGGAGGGGAGAGGGGATTAAAAAAAGCAAAAAACAGCACAGAAGAAATAGCTCAGTAGAGGCCATATCAGGATGGGAGTGGGAGAGAGTTAGTGCCCTAATGAGCAGTCTAGCTGCGTAGGAGGGAAACAGGTTGTTGTCTGTCTAAGAGAAAGCGGTGAGTGCGGCTGCAAGCAGATATTAGCTGGGAGCCCGGCGTGCAGTCTGATATCCGTTCTTCCCCTGATCCTGCAACCCGTCCTCCTGTGAGTAATTCTAACTCACAGTGAGTAGCTTCACTGACTCACGACCAGGCTTTTGGGTTCGAGAAAGGGAAGGAGAAGGGGGGGTGAGAAGTGCTCTCTTTTGGCATTTGATTGTGCCGTGCAAGGCTTACAATCTAGCATGAAATGCCATGATCCTGCAAGCACGCCTTGAAGGAGCTGCCAAAATTCAAGTGGGTAACGTTGCTGAAGGCAAAAGCTTTGATTGTAAGAACAAGCTAATGCCTAAGTGTCTGCAGGGGACTTGCCGAATTACCTAATGCAGCTGTCAATCCGCGTTCTGTAATTTTTCCCTATACGCAGGTGTGAAACCAGGCTTCAGACCACTGGGTATTGAAACATACGCTAAGCTGCCCGTGGACCCCCCAGCAAAGCAGTGAGAAGTGCTCAGTCAGTTTCCTGGAAATTTGTGCAAGGATTTTGCTGAAGTTTGAGACTCAGCCAGTGCACTGCACTCTCATTACTCAGTATCTCAGATACTCAGAAGTCAGTTACCAGCAAGGGCACCACTTCTGGAAACAGGACAGTCCCGAGCTGTGTCCTCAGGCCCGGTGCTCCTGCTGGGCTCCTGGCTGGGGAAAGGAATGAAAATCCACCAGCTGCAACGTCAGCCTCAGGATAACCCTGGGCTTCCTAAAAAAAAAAAACATCTGAGCTGAGCCTGAGGGACAGGACCTGGCACTAGAGCCCCAGCTGAGGACTTGTGCCTCCCTGAGAGCAGTGGGAAGGAGATGCTGGCTCCTCTAACAGTTGAGCCATGGCTTCTCCTTTGCTGCTGGGAGAGGACCTGGAGTGACTGTCCCTCTGCACCAAGGATGGCAAAGGGCAGAGCAAACCCCTGGTGTCTCCCATCGGTCTCCCTGCTACACTCGTTGTTGAGACAAAAACCCACCTCCGTCCTGCCGAGACGAACAGGCTCCCTTTCTCATTTCAGAAGAAAATACTGTCTGGTATCCTGGCTGTGACACAGACCTTCGAGGAAGCTGCACATACACAGTGACAGTGAAGTGGTAAAACCGCCTTCTGCAAAAAGCCCGGTGCCCGCTGCCACCTCAGCGGGCTGTATCACTGTGTGATTAAGTTCTTACCAGACTTTTTGGTAAAGGCAACCTTCCTGATCTGATAACTGCCAAGGACAAGCCAAATACGCAGGGTCAATCTATGCACATTTAATCCCCAGAAGGCAGATTAAGTGTATAATTGACCCATATAATCCATGTATCATCTCCAGTGAAATGTTTTCTGTGTCCGGTTTAGGCAGACATGAGGCCCATAAGAAAGCGATCAGAGACACAGTATTACTATTGCAGGGGATTTCATCAAAGTTGGAGATGGCTTTTTAATCACTGATCTCAGAGACTGCTAGATTTAAGCAGATGAACTAGCACTAAGCACATCTGTTTTAATCCTTATCTTCTACTCAGGCTGGTGTCTTCAAGAAGTACAAGGAGGGGAAAAAAATAAATTAATTTTTTTTTAGGTCCTTGCAATCTTAGGGGCTTCTCTTGGTGTTTTGATCTCTCATATCAAAAGCATGTTTTTGTTTTTTTTCAGTAAGATATTGAATTAATCATCAGAGTGAAAAATGCCATCTGCGCTATTTAGGGACGGCATCAGGATGCTGGAATTCGCAGGATCTTGGGGAGCTCACTCGATGTTCAGTAGCCTTTTGTGTACGTGCTACTCGCCTGCGGCTGGGGAGGAAATATTCTCGCTGTGTTTTACATGAGTGTTTACCAATTTTTGAGGAAGAAAGGTTGGCATTCACACTATCTACTAGTCAATCATAGACTTTCTGGATCACATATGTTCTGACGGGTTGAAACCTATGCTGTGCGTATCTAAGAAAAGACATACACACGTACACACAGATATAAATAACTGCCACCAAAGGGCATGACCCCTGCAAGAAAAACTTCCATTGTCTTCAGACAAAATTACCAATGTATAAACTCTCATCCCATGAAATTCTGAGTGCCCTGAGCCAAAGGGGACCTGAATTTTGCAGGATTGGTCTGAAGACCGGAGATTGCTCTTAACCCGATGGTTAAAACACACCTGCCTGCCTCAGGCTCATTGTTCCTACAGTCATGTTCTGCATGTCAACTCTGCTCCCTTTCC
>NW_010434156.1:93376-106911 GCF_000710305.1 Buceros rhinoceros silvestris | reverse complement strand
ATAAAATTTTACTTTCCACCAGGCACGACAGAGAGTTTGAGATCCTTCTGCGTTGTAGGCCAAGTGGTTTAAACCCCAAAGCCCCCAGCCATGCATGGGAACACAGGCAGCAGGTGCTACGATGCTGTTCTGAAACTCTTCTGTTACCACTGCTCTCCACCAACGGGCCTTATTACAGTGTTTTAGCTTTAAATGTTATCAAATTAGTAAGCCAGGCCAAGTAAATAAGTCATGTTACTCTGCAGTAAACAGCACTGCCAAAAAGCTAGTTAGGTTTTGATTACCAGCAGAACTCCACGATCAATCTGTTCGTTCAATGATCCCAAGAATACAGATTTTTAAAATTAAGACGACTCTATTTCGGGGAGGGGAGTAGGGGGAACCCTGAGTAATTTGCAGAATTAAGAGGATTAACACACAGCCCACACAGAAATACTACAATAATCTTCCACAAACAGCAGTATCTCCCAAAGAGCACAGCACTGTTCTGCAGGTGCGAGCAGGGCACACGATGCCGGGGAAGAGAGATGGTTTCTGAGCCAAGAAATCATGGCGAATGTAAAAAAAGATGCATTAACCCAGCTTCTGATGGAAAATGACCTAATGCACTCTGTAGCCTCTGCTCCTGGGAGGAAACAAAGGGGAAATGAACAGAAATACTGGGCTTGACTGTGGAGAAATGCGAGGATTAGGAATATCCCGGGAGCTGCAAAGCCCACCAAACCTGTGACAGGCAACCTTGTGCTGTCACCTCTGCTCTTGCACTACTCACGACTGCACAGAAAGGGCATTTAGCCCTATATTGCCAGTGTCTCTAGTGTGAACCCACTGAGAGCAGAGGAACTGCCTGCAGGCAGCTTTAAGCTGTTTACCTGACACTGTTGCACGTATTATCATATAACATCCTAAAACTGGACTAAGCTTTTGGCTGTGCTAAGCCAGCATCACTGCACTAAGCCAGTGGAGGAGATGGTCTGGAAAGTGTTAATGATCTTATTGCCTGGAAAAACTCTTCAGCTAAGAGGATTGCTCCTCTGCTGCACTGGGGGAAGCAAGAACAAAATCAGGCCCAAGTCTAATTCAGCATCATAAATGCTATTTTTGATTATTTTTCTTCTCTTTCTTACTAAAAAGCTACCTTTTTAATAGCACCTAAAGCTGTAGCTACCTCTTTAAAGCACCTAAAGCACCCTCAGAAACTACGTCCATCGTTGCAGAGACCAAATGAGACTGAAGACCCTATGGCCATGCTGCTTTGCTGAGCTGGGAGAGGGGTGCAAAGGGCTGCAGGGCTCTGGCTTCCATCAAGCTCGGGACAACGGGGTTACGCGTTTGCTCCTGTCCTTACTGAAATACAGGTGAATACAGCACCCATCTAAACAGGTCTGGTCCAGGTGACCCCTCACAAACCCTGCTGGTACTGCCCCGCCAGCAGCGTGCCAGCCTTGCTGAGAGCTGACCTTAGCAGTAATTCACTTCAGCTGCAACCTGGCAAGGATGATACACGACTGCTCAAAACGTAACTCCCATTTTTGGGTGGCTAGGGCTCGGCACAGCCCCCTCCCTCTCTGTGAACCAAGGGTCCGCAGCTTGCCCCGCTCATAGGCACACACTCACAAGATAACGCAAAGAGGTTGGTGGCAGTGGGTCCCACTGTCACCCCACCGGCGATGGGAATGGGGATGAGAATGGGAATGGGAACAGCTCCCACACACTGCAGCTCCTGCCTGCAGTCAGCGCGGGTCAAAACAGGCAGAGCAATGTAAAAACTCTTGATTATTTTACTCCACATGCACCAGGGAGACTCAAGGACAGCAGGGAAGGCAAGAAAGGTTATGCACTTTTTGCTTTCCACCAAGGTAGCTGCACAGGCAGAGCAATGTAAAAACTCTTGATTATTTTACTCCACATGCACCAGGGAGACTCAAGGACAGCAGGGAAGGCAAGAAAGGTTATGCACTTTTTGCTTTCCCCCAAGGAAGCAACCCTTTTTTTTTTTTTTCCATGTCAACTGTTAATTTGTTTAAAATATGGCTTGGTAAAACTAAGTATGAGTGGATCAAACTGAAATCAATATTTGTGCTAATTACAGCCTTTTGAAAATTGGAAATAATGGCCCAAAGGGTACAAACACACCAACTGTGAATCATAGGGAAGGGATGAGGGAAAAGGCAGTGTGGGCATTGAAAAGAACAGTCCAGATGAGCTCTGGAAATTTAACTGCTTATGGAATAAATTTCAACACAAACGAGCAATGCTCTCGCAGGCCGGCTGCAGATGGAAGCGACAGTCTTTTGTTTTATGTTTTGTTTTTTCTCCCCATGCCTGCTTGATGGGTGATTTGCGTCTGGTGCTCTGCGCTGCAAACTCTCCCCAGAGCGAGGACGCGCGGTGCCCGGAGGAGGCACTGCCGTGCTCCGTGCATGAATGAGGCATTCTCAGTGGATATGGGTCATGCTAGTAGATGTACACAGTAAGATTATTTGACTCTAATTCATGCCACTTGATAGAATGTGATAAAACATTTGACATGAGAGATAAGTTCCATTTTAATCTGATAAGGGATGGAGGAAAGAAAGAGTGGGAATTGTAAAGGAGGAAAAGGCTTCTAAGGGACAGGTAATGCGCAGAAAGAGAAGTACTGAGTGGAGGAGGAAGTTGATTGGGAAAAAAAGCAGCTTTCCCTGCACACTGAGGAAGCAAACGAGCGAGTGAAGAAAGTGAGGAAGGTTGTTACAGTTCCAGAGCTGGCAGACTGAGAAATGGCACTGCTGAGAGATGAAAGGAAGGAAAGTAGGAACAGAAGCTGCTTCAAACAGAAACCGATACCCTAAAGGAGACTGAAACACTAATGCTACAGGCTGGCTGTCAACAGAAAAAACTTTGCTATAGAACAGCTATGAGGACAGAGAGGCTATAATGCAACAAGAGCAACAGAATCAGAGATACTGGTTGACATGCATCCAAATCCAAAACAAACGGGCATCACAGGTCACTGTTCTCTTACAGTCCAATGAGTTTATCTTACGCAACAGAAAAATAGCTCTGAACATCTGGGTCAGTTCCTACCATGCCGTCTTCATCAAGGAGACTATGTCTCAACTTTACATTTGGTGTCAGCACCAGAAGACAGTCCTCCAGAAATACAAAGATGATTCCTAATCTGCTTTGCTTTAGTTAGTTAGCTTTTAAAATGAAAATTTAGTATGCTTAATTCACTGTCAGTTTTGGAGTGCTTGTCAATGAAACACACTGCAAAATGTGCAGAAGACATGGCCCTTAGCAAACACATCTGCCAAAAACCCAGCTCGAATTTTAATGGTGAGAACAATGACCAAGATGTTCTGTTACAGAGAGATTTTCCACAAGCTTAAACATAGTAAAGGGCTCTCTTAGAAGATGTTGTTCCCTTAGAATCCATGCACAGACAGACCAAGACACAGTAGACTAGAGATTTAAAGCAGGCAGGGAGCAGATATGAGCCTTAGTCAGAAAGAAAGGAAAGATTTATTTATTTTTTAAAGCTATAACCAACAGATTTTCTCAAAATGTGACTTATCCTCCTGTCTTATTTTGTCACATTTTGGGTCTCTCCTGCTTGGTGTCCAAGGAGGAGAAGGCATTTACTTACATCAAATAACCTTTCTATATACATCTCCTCATTGACCTTATCACGCAGGACATCCTGAGAGTGGCGGACAAATGTCACATAGGCATCAGCAACATCCATCCCTGGCTTCTGCATGGGGGAGAGAAGAGAGAGAGAGAGAGAGAAACATGAATAGTGGCGCAAGGGACAGCTTCTCTGTGTAGTCTTGTTGCTGCTTTTCCTTCTCCTCCATCTCCTGCTGTCCTCCTGCAGTTTACCCTTTCCTTACCTGATGGACACCGAGTCCCACTGCTTTGTCCCCCGTGCCCAGCATAATACTGTGTGCAGCACAAGCTCATGCAAAGACACTTGCTCTTTCTCTTCTTTCACCTAGAGTGAAGCTGGTCAGAGGAATAAAGCTCTTTCTCGACATACCGATGCCGGCAAGTTTTGGTGCTGTTGACCTAATGAATGAACCCGCAAGCTGGGCTGGGGATTTATTATTTTCTTAGGCCATCTTCTCTCTGCAAGCCCTCTGGTTTCTGAAGGTAGAAAGCTAACAGCCAGAGCTGGGCTCTTGGTTCTTCTTCTGTGGTGTGAAGATGTGTGTAGTAAGCAGCTGGCACTGAAGGAGGCATCTCAAAATCATCTTCCTTTTTCTGTTTAGACCCCTGACTAGGTCATATTTACTGCTGCTTTTAAGAATAAATTGGGCAAAGTCAGGGAATTAACATCTCTGTGAATGTTTAAACTGCTGCTAAATGGCAGGAAGCCTCCCTGTGCTGTCACATCTCTATGGCTCTCTGCACGTAACTTGATTTTAACCACAATTTAAGTGATTTTAAACAGTAACTTACAAGCATGCAAGACTTTGGGGACAACAGCATTTCTTTAAAGAAAATGGGAACTGAAACAAGTGGATGGGAAAATGCTTAAAAAAAAAAAATCCTGTTTGAGTTCACACCCCTTGATATATTGGAATCAAACTTACCTCAAAGGAAACCCATTAAAATACTGTAACATAAGCCATTACAAGACCTGCCACAGAATCTTAAATTTCCATGGCACATTGTAAGTTTGTTAATAACTAGTGTCATTAGTTTCCATTACTGTGATTTACCTCAGATCACAGAGTATCGTTTCTCTGCAAAATACGATTGTCAGCCGCTGTAAATTGAAGTTAGTTAACACATCTGTGTAATTTCCAGGGTGAAAATGAGGACAGTTTGGAAAGCAGTAGGAAAGGAGTTTTTTAATACAAAGCAAACAATTATCAAGCAAAGGGCCAGTGCGTGGCCCTTGGGAAGCCAGTAATACTTCTCAACACCTACTGCAACAATGACAAGGTATTAATTTGAAAAACAATGAGGACAACACAAATGTGGCAGTAGTCAAGTGTTACACTTTCAAGCAATTTTCAGCACACCGATCGTGCCCATTTCAAGGTGGCATTAAAGGATTGGTTTGTACCCAGACAATAGCAACGATGTCTCTGGAATTAGATTTAACCGACGGTTTTCTGTTCAACACCAGGATTTCTCTTCTGTCCTGCAGTCAAACAGGTTTTTCTTTCTCCCTCCCCTAGAAAGGCAGTGGCTCACAGACCGTGGGTCATCCCCTGCCACAGGTCAGGGAGCTGTGTGGGGATGGTGGTTGATTCCATCAAGAATTCTGGGGCTGCCAAGGAAGCCGTGGTAACAGGGCTTTGTTTCCAGGGGAAGGTAGGGAAACCACCAAAAAATAACCCGGGTCTATGATTTATGCTCTAGTTTACACAAAAACTGGAGGATCTAACCAGCTCTGAGGATGGGACCAGAGTCCCGCATCTCCCACAGGGCCACGAGGGGACCTCCCGAGGGTGTCCCAGGTACAACACTTTTAGAAAAGCTTGTAAGAGTTACATAGCATCCTAGCAAGACCCCTTCTCTGGAGATGTTTTACTTTCCAGGAATGAGGCGGCTTCAGAGAAGGCCACACTTTGCCCTAGAAGTTACTTAAAATAACTGTTCTGTGCTCAAATTCCTGATGACTAAATATTTAAGATGCACCCAAACAATGAGGAATTTCAGCTGAAGGTTTGACACATTTTCTAGGGCTAGAAATGTATTTCGAGTCCCTCTTTCTAACGTTCTCAATATCTTGTTTCTATTACTCCAAACCACAGGAAACCGATCCCTGCAGCAGGATATTTTAAACCAAGCAAGACTTCTTCCTGTTCAACCGTCTCTCTTCCCCATGCCGGGCTACAGACAGGGCAATTTGGTAGGAAAGGTTTCTTCTGGGCTTCCAAAGGGATGGAAGCACCGAAGGAGGACGATGTAGCCCAAGATGTCTGACAAATACATCACATCATCACGTGAGAGCATGCAGAGCCATCGCATCCACATTAAATGGACATTATACACTCAGGTCATCGGACTCAACTGAGGAATTCTCGATTTACACTGCCCAGCCTAACCAAAAGCAGGATTTGGTGTGGTATATATTAAGATCTACTCTTTTTTAATTTGTAATTGCTCGGGATCTCTCTGCCTGCAAATGCTACCGTAACCCCTTATTCCAGCCAACATTCATATATTACACTTCAACTCAATTTAAATATAATTTTCTGGCAAGTTAAGGGCTCTGTCTAAGAATGTTAAGGGCCCTTTTCCTTATGAATCAAGGTCTAATTAGAGGAGACGATGTACAGTTTTCCTATACCAATTACAGAAAAATGGAAAAAATTATTTTCATTAACAATTTCCCAAACACATGTTGCTAGCTCATCATCATTTCCCCAAAGTAATAAAAAAGTCATTTTCCAAAAGAGTAAAATAAACCAACAATTAGAAGAACAAAAATAAAATAGATTAGCTAATGTGTTAGATGTGTGTTGGCTCAATTCTAACATGTCTGGACCTTTTTGTTTGGAAATTATACTGTATTTGTACAAGTCCAAATGAAGAATTAACAGAATGCACTGCTCCCTTTTTTTTTTAAATGTGATTCAAGCCAATTGCATAAATATGGTACCTTTTTGACACCATCTGCAAATTATTGCCTAAACAGCCTCGTAGGTCTCCATAAGAGGCTAACTGCTCATTATTAACGTCATGGAGATATTCTTTCCAGTTCAAATGTTACAAGTGTGAAGGCCCATGGTTCAATCTTGGCTGTTAATGCATAACGTGGGTTGCTACACATGCCATAAACCAAAGCACGATGCAAATTACTACGACAGAAGTTGTTTAAATTGTGCTTACGGGTACATCCACGTATTTGGAAGCAGCCTTCACCTGTAAAAGGAACAAGAAGAGAGTTTACACCATCAGTACGGTTTCAGGTCTTTGTTTTTTCTTTAAATACCTGTAAGAGCTTCTCCAGCCAAGGCTTGGGACAACATAATGCTGAGTGGGGAAAAACGGCGATAAAAACTGTATTTCCTGTCTAAAAGAATAGGCAAGGGTGGTATTTTGTTGTTGTTTTTTTGGAGAGGTAACTTTACTGCTGCTGAAGCTCTAATAGCAACAGATGATAGTGTGGGAGTCGTGCTTCTCCCTCTTCTCCTTCAGAGAGCGGGGGAAGATGGGGTTCGTAAGTAGACATCATTATTTGCTTCGAGGCCTCTTTCACCGCCCGATGCCACGTATCTCCAAAGACAACGCGTGTCTCTCCCGTCGGGACTTGCATCCCGGTGGCCGTGGGAGCATCTTTGGCAGTGTGGGCACAACAGCACGGTGGGGCTGGCAGGCACCTGCACCAGGGTGGCCACTGCTAAGTCCCCAAAGGACCCTGATTTTGCTGCCTGCCCATAGTTCCACGCATAGCGTGGTTCACCAAGCTTTGCCTGCGACATCATTTTCCCAGTTTTTTGCCGGCCCTGATGCTGGCAGAAGCTCACAAACCGTGTCGGGGCAGTGTGCTCACGCCACACAACAGAGAAATGCCCCAAAGCTTTTCTGCTTCCCAGACTCTGAACAGCTACATTAGCTTCCTATGATTCTCCCACCCTTTAAAAGATGTTATTTGAGGGGGGGTGTCAGAGGGTGGACACCACGCTCTGCGGCCTCCTCACAGGCTGTTGGGGGCTGCAAGACCCCACATTCACTTTGTCTCTGGTTTGCCATGCAGCAGGGTGTACATCGCCTGGCAGGGGAGCTGGGGTGGCCCCAATGTCAGGGCCAACTTTTCCAACTGAGCAGTGCCCAGCTGGCCAGAGAGACCTTTTTCCCACTGTAGCAGAAGGCTCCATGTCTAGAAAGAGTACGGCTGGGATTTTCCATGACGCTTCTGCTTTTAATTAGGGTAAGCGTTGCCGGCCATCTTTGTTTGGGTGTAAAAGCTCACCTGCTTTTAAATATTTCTAAAGCTACCATTAAAACAGCCTAAATATAACACGCACACAGTTGCATCTTGGGATGAATAAATTATGTGTCCCAAATGAGAGAATGAATGTATGTGTGAGACAGAATGTGAGAGTGGGTGGAAGCACTCATATGGTGTGTGTGGGGGGCGCATAATTAAGCACAATGAGGCGATACAAAAGACCAGACTGGTGGTAATTGCCGAGGTGAACGCTGCAAGTATTGGCAGCACCCGGGCTGCCGAGCTGGGGGGCAAGAACAGAGGGAAGGGCAGGAGGAGGGCACTGAGCGCCTGCCGACGAGATGTGACCCGGGGTCTGGCTGAAGGAGAGGATGGAGGGGGATGAGGCACATCCCAGCACACAAGTTTAGGAAGGAGGCAGCAAAACCAAGCCATCACTCCCAGCAAAGAATGCATGCGTGTCTCTCCTCTAGGTATCCCCATTTCCAGCTGTCTGTCAGGACACCTCGCCCTTTCACTGCATTTATCCTCACAACTTTCTTGGGAGGTAGCAAAGCGCTATCCCTTGCTCCTGCCGAAGGGGAGCGGAGGAGCCCCAGTCTCCATGCCTGAAGGCAGCTGGAGCCCAGCCAGCAGCTGCAGCTCGGGAGGAGCGGGCAGTCATGGCACACCCATGCTGGTGTGGAGCAGCTGCAGGCAGGGCTGCCCAGGGGCTCCAAACACGCTCTTTTTCTGAGCAGGAAAGCTCAACAACCAGGAGGAAAGCTCAGAAAATGATACGGCTCAGCAGCCCGCAGAATCCAAGCCAGGGTCAGTGCTTAGGGCTGCACCATGCCATGCACTTGTATCTGCAAATATCAAACAGGGTGTAAAGTAATGCAGCGGCACCCCAGGAAACCTGCAAACTGAGCATGGATTTAGCACTCTTAGGTCCATCTTAGCGTCTCAAACTACTTTTATCTCCAAAGCCAAGAGGCGACAAGAATAACTCAGTCACCCTCCGGTGATCTCGCCCCTCCACAAAAAAAAAGAGCTTCTTCTCCTGCCCACTCCCCTTTAATCAGAATAATTACTTGTTTTTCTTTGAACTCAGATTTGGCTACATTTAGTGAAATTTCCAAACTGCCGGATGTTGTGTGATTTTTGCTAGGCTGCCGTTTTTCACAAAGTATGTGACTTTGCCATGAAACGTCTCAGTTTACCATACAAATTTTGTGCAGAACAAAAATAAGATCTTTTACTTCAGCCTCCCTCCGGTAATATGCAGTCTTTGGTTTTAATTACCGTAGGTGTGATTCTCCACCTACAGAGGCCATCCAGATTAAAGGGAATTTTAGCAGCTGTCACTCCTGTGACTCAGTGGATCTGCACATGCAGACGCCCAGCCAGGGCCTGGGCTGCTGCCCCCAAGATGCACTTCAAGTGTGGCAACAAACAGGAAAAGAAAAGTCTGGCCAAATTTAGAAGGGTGTTTTCCTCTCAAAGTGCTGTGCGAGGAGAAGTGGCTCGTGAGGATTTATTAGGACAACAGATGCATTAATTTTGTCATGAATTTCAAGGAAGGAATTGGAAATGAGGATATCCCACTAGGTGATAAAACTGTCTGTCACAAGACCCCCGATTACATGTCACTTGCAGAGTGCCTTGAAAACACACAATGAAAGAAGTCGGTGGAAGGGGGTGGGAGACTAATGCTTTCTAGAGCTCAGCGGCTTGGACCATCACACTTCGTTGTATTTGTTCAGACAGGGAAAACGTGGGAGGTGGTGCAAGCAAGCTGTAGCAAGAGAGAGTTTCTCTATTTATCGCTGCAAAGACTAAACACAGCAAATCACATTACTACTGCAGGGAGGGCAGACTTTCTAAGCCCACTGCTAAAGGGGTCACGGCTGTTCCTCAGCCTCTTCTTGTGGCTGGTGCTGCCCTGTGGCTCCCAGCAAACAAACGGGCTGAAGCGAGAGACGTCCCTTGCCGAGAAAGCAGCAATCCTGCTCCTCTGCAGAGCACCCAGCCTCCTTGCTGGGAGCGAGGGCTCAGCACCTCCTGGGGATGTGCACACACCACACATAGTAACTACTTGGATGCACATTCTTTCCTGGCTGGAAGCTCAGGAAACTGAAGCTATGGGGCCACGTTCAAAGGCTGCAGGGCTGCTGGAGTGGGACAGACCATTCTGCTGCTACTGGCGCAGCTGATTGTCAGTATGTGTCTGAGGAGCAGCAGAGTGAGGATGCTTGAACCTCATGCACCTACGTGCTGCCTCCACATCAGCACCCAGAGTCCAAGTGCGGCAGGGGGCTCGTTCAGCCATCAAAGGGAGCAGCACTCAGCAACGTAAACAGTAGGATGTGGTGGGAGCAGCGCAGCATCAACCGAGGAACAGCTTGGATTCACGGAGAAGGAAGGGCTGCACATTACACTGTCTACCCGGGCTGATGCTGGCACTTCCGATGCCTGGAAAGCTGCCGCCTCCACATCCTCTGCTACTGGCACCCAAGCATCTCCTAACCCTCTGCAGCACTGGAACAAGGGAAGGTATCCACCCCAAGCCAACCCCTACACCCGCCCTGAGCAGGGACGAACTCAGCCCCAGGGCTGCAACCACGCAGGGGTCATCCTGCAAGAAGGGCTACACTGCGAGTGGGACGCCCTCCCTTCCCCCAGAAACAAAGTGCCTCCAGCATACCTGAAAAGCCAGGATGCTTGCTTTGAGCCCTGTGGTGCTTCAGACAAGCTGCCAGGCTTTGTGTGCAAACAGCTGCCCATGAGCAGAGTTTCTTGACCCCACTGGTAAGTCTTCCTGCATTCATCTCTGTTTCCAAAGAGATCCTACAAAACTGCCTCACACTCAGCAAAAAGGACCCAAGAGTAGCAAACAACAGACAACGGCAAGTAGCTAAGACAACTGAATGAGATTTTTATGAAGCCTTCCCAGGCAGCAGCACCTTCTGCCTCCTGCCCAGTCTCCATGACAAGCGAGCTCAGGACAGACTGTACGTGCAGGCAGTGGGGATGGTGGGTGAAAATGTTAATGTAACTTTCCAAGCAACCCCAGACTCACGTATTGGGTGAACACCTGTCTGTGAGCTAAGAGAAGAGAAGCCATGCTTGCAAAGAGACACTCTTATAAACTTTCTGGCATGTGTTTTCAGAAGACCTCTGGAAATCAGTTGCTGTGGGCTTTTCCCAAGAAGCCATCACCACGCTTTTCTGGAGTACAGCTCAGATTGCTGAACCCTTGCTGCGGTTTTGCATGGGTATTGTTCTTGCCCTGTACCTTTCCAGGAAACACGTAAAGTGACGGGCTGCAGATTGGTTCCACAATGTCAGGAAGAAATGCGGCATTAGAGGCACCTTGTGCTACGTAACCTCATGGCATTTCCCTTATCTTGTTCTCTTTCAGAAACACAAAAGCACTCCTCTAGATTTCCCTTATTTTGTTTTGTACTACTTAAGATGGTCACTGTTCCGGCTAGAAGGCTGAGAGCAACATACCCACCATGCAAAGTGGCAAAAATGCAACATCTTCAGTTAGGAAAATTACATGATGGTGCAATGATTTTTTTTAATGTTCATACACATCCTCAACAGAATGGACTCCACCAAGCTGTGAGATGACTGGAGATGGCTTTACTCTGTGCTACAACACGATGGCCTATGCATCTTGGGTGTTTATGTGCTGTATATCTGCATGTGGGTTGCTTGTCAATTTGTATGGGTGTTACAGCGTTCAAACATCACTGAACGGCAGAATTATTAGTAGCTGATCTAGTCCTGGGAGAGCAGGAGATTATAACTCAGGAAAAAAAGAATAAAAGAAGAAAGAAAAATATTGTCTGTACTTACAGTAAACGACAGGAAAGAAGAAAACAAAGTTCCTTCATCGTATCTAGACAGTTTGGCCAAGACTCCTTCCAAAATGGTGACAAACTACAAAGACAAAAAATACTGCAGTTATTTTTAATAATAGAACAAGGGTGCAAAAATCAGCATTAGCTTCGAAGCAGCCAGCGAAGCTCTCAGCATCGCCAAAGGAATGGACCTGTCCCTGAGCTCAGCAGGCTAAGGAGTGGGGAGAAAGGTGCATTGCCTTTTGGGTGCTCTGTGGTCCACCTCTCTCCGGGGGGGAATCACCCCTCGGTGTCATGGGTGATGTCGGGTACAGGAGGTGGGTGCAGTGCACAGGGAAGCCAGCACAGCCTCACTGGACGGGAAAGCCAGTGCTTCCTGCTCCCAGTACGCAGTGTCAAGCACACAGCTAGCTGGGTGTTCTTGCAGAAGAATTGAGCTGGCATATGTTGGCGGATTATGTTTAAAGGTCTCCACTGTATAATAGGGATGACTTGTTCTCAGAAAGTTTGAAACTAGAGGAAAACACACCCCACCATCTTTCTCCCTATGTACCAATTCCCCTCCGTGTTAGCGCAGCACACCAGACCTACACAACAACCCAAGGGAAATGCTGCAGCTGAGCTACAGGAGCTGACTCTGATGAAAACAATTTCCAAACAATTAGGGCTGACATTTTGGGATGTATTTCCCACTAGTGTCCCCTCTAAATTAATTTCTTAGAAGAATGTATGGCGATCTTGCACAAGACGAGTTATTTTGTCCACACAACCTTATGCGTAGGAGTGGTGACCACCTCTGTGTGCCACCCCAATGTCTACACAGCAGCATTTAGCAGTGCCACCCCCTGACTGCAGCCACCCTCAGTGCCATGGGGTGATGCTGACCAGGGGGTGTTACCTCATTAACATAACACCCATTCCTCAAAACCGCTTCTGGCCCCGTATGGCAATCCCACTAGCAGTGTATTACATCTCACGCAGTTCCTAATCACAAAGAGTTACCACGAAAGGACTGGGAGATGTATGATCTTGCCTGTGAGAAACAAGCAGCCAATTCAACATCTTAATGTGTCACATTTTAATGGAAACGCACATATTAAACATGCGATGTTAACAGTGAATCACTTCACCTGAAGCCGAAGGTTACCTTTGCCACTAGGAGTGTTATCATTTCTTTGACGGTTTCCTCAATTAGTTCATCTATTTTTGAATGGTACTGGTGCTAAAGAAAAATAAAAGGAGAGGGGAAGGAAAATATTAGCATTGATCACAGGCGAGGGCTCTGTGGTCATCAGCCTCTTCCCTCAGTAAACTACAACAAACCAAGGAATTATGCAGCTTATTACCCCGTGCTCCACTATAGCAGCCAGTGATTACTTACATTTACAGGACAGACCTTGACTTCAGGGAAATCTTACAACAGCTTGTGAAGCTTGGGCAAACCCTGCCCTCTTCTGTGTGCCTGCAGCTCCGGGAGTGACATACAGATGTTGGAGAAGAGGCTTCGCCATCCCTATGAGCACCAGCACCGAGTGCTCCTGGAAGCCCTGAAGACCTTTCGCTTCAGTTCTGTGGGCATTATCCCACTCGTTGTGCTCTTGGAGATGAGATACGCCTGCTGCTGGAGGGAAACGAGCCCTTGCCTCGCGCACCGCAAACCACCCAGCCCTTGGAAGGGGAGTGGGGAGGACTTGCTGCTCCTGGGGAGCTTGCAGTGGGTGCCGTCACTGCACCCTTCCCATCTACTGCAGCAAAGCACTTGAACCTGTGGTGCACACTGGGTTCAG
>NW_010434156.1:74834-93290 GCF_000710305.1 Buceros rhinoceros silvestris | reverse complement strand
TTCAGCAGGCACGTGGCTCCAATTAAGGACTAGAGGATAGATTTAAAAAACACCCAACAAACCAAGAAGAGTCTTTTTGTCCCATGCAAAAGCCAGCAGGCAGGGCAGCCCTGAGCCCTGGCTGTTGGCAGATCCCGTGGCACGAGCTCAGAACTAGCTGACCAACGCCAGTGCCTGCAGCATCAGCGTTTCTGAGTCTTCAACCCAATTTCTGCACATGCCAAACCTTGCTTAGCTTGGGAGCTCTGATGCAATCAGCTGCAATATGGCTAGAATAGGTACTAAAATACAGTCTTCTACTAATTTAGAAAAGACCTGTTTCCAATACAAGATTTAATTAGTGAAAACATACAGTATATTCTTATTTTCAATGGACTGAGAAAATACTGATTATGACTGCTTTCCAACACAAAACATGTGATTTTTCAGTCAAACATTTCAAGCACTGGTGCTAGTCACTATATTCATTACCACTTGGCATTAATATTGTTTTAAAATGTTAACATCAAATCACATTGAAAGAGACAAATCTGCTTTAAATACTAATCAGACTTTGGGAAGGAAGACTGTGAGGGCTTTACAAATGCTAGATGTTGGTCTCAGTGTCTGACTGATATAGTCTCTGAACTGCTCTACAGTTTGGGGATTTTTTTCTGTGACAGTAACATATTAATAACAGGAATTTGGAAAAAAGAAAGTAAAAGTAGGACACACTTACCCACTCTTTAGCAAACTTTTCAGATGATTTGGGACAGAAATAAAGAGGAAAGTGCAAAAGACAGGAAAAAGAAGATATGAAGATAAACAATAAATAAACCAAAATCTTTAAAAAAAAGGGACATATGAGAGCAGCAGCATCATGCACAGAAACAATAAGCGATGGGAAATGAAACATGACTGAAACCTCCTTTCACTGAAATGTCAGGAGATTGCTCCCTGTAGTATCTGCAGGAGTAACACAGGGGGAAGGGACCGGATTGTACCGAACTGCTGACAGTCTCTTTGGGTTTATTTCCCTCTGAAGAAGAAGGCTGTCAGCAGCCGGATGTGGGTAGGAGCTGCTGATGTCCTTGGCATACACAGCCAGGACCTGCTAAAGGAGATGAAGATGGGGTTGTGCATATATTGGGGGTATCTTCCCCACGACATTTCCCTTTTGCAACTGCATTTTCTGTGTGTGCGGAAGAACTCACAACCGTTGGGTGATGAGTTCTAGCTCAAAAATGGCCAGCTACGTGCAAAACAATACACTGCGAAATGCGCTGACCGACGCGTTTTCAATTAAAAGCTTGTTTAAAAAGCAAATGAAGAGCTCTCATGGAGTAAAACCGCAGCTCTGAGGGCAGCAGAGGTCCCTGTGCATGCACTAAGGCGGTGTTGCAGGACTCTGATCGCTCATTCCCATGGTGGCTGCAATCTCTGGGGCAGACTCGGAGCTGGGACCAGTGACCACCAGAATAGGGGCCGTTTGGCCACGGGTCCTGCCCCAGGCAGCCGCAGCCACGCGCATGCTGCACTGCCTGCGCTGCAGCCCCAGCTCCACCTCGGGAAGAGGAGCCCTGGCAGGACGGGGTCAGGGAAGGCAGCAGTTCAGAAACTGACTGCTTGGTGCTGCTTTCGCAGGCGCCTGGCTCGTAAACCGGCGTTTCTAACAGCTCCTTCTACACTTCTTATGAAACACCCGAGGTTAAAGAGCGCATAACTGGTTTGCTTTACTCAGCGTAGCCCCTGCTTTCGATCGAGTTCGTCGCAGCTTTCTATTAGCTCAATTATTACAATCCATAATCAGTGCACTACAATGATTCAACTTGACTTTATGTGATGAGTATCTTGCCTTGTCATGTAACAGATTGTGTGTACGTTGTATTTCTCTAAGGACCATCTGACCTTAGATATTAAATAGAAACATACTAGACCAACTGAGAAACATTTAATACATACATTTATCCCCTTAGATGTATTAAAAATTCAGAGGAAAAATAAATATTTAAGATGGTAAAGTATGTTTACCAAATGTCTTAACAGCTGCCTTTAGAGACAAGGAAATGGAAATTAAATGATGGGTGTTTGTTTCACAGGGTAATGCTCGCAAAATGCATTCAAGTATCTGTTAAAGTGAGCGTAACTGAAGGTAATCTTGAAGAGAAGGCCTTTGGGGTGGGAAGGAAGCAGCAGAAGTGAGGTCAGGTAACATGTCGAGAGAGAGTCTCTGCCCACAGACAGCTTGGAACATCAGAAAAATCACAGTTTGTTTCTTATAAAAATGTCTTCTCCAGTTAGGTCGTGAAAACGCCCCTGCCTGAACACCACGGTGGACAGTGTAAGCCCTTTTTGCTCCTTTTGAACTGTTTGCAAAGGGACCATCTATCTTAGGAGCCATGCGGTGGCCACTGCACTGACAAAGGGCCCTGTCGGTGAGTTGTGTCTGTCCCTCCCTCCCTGTCCATCCCTCCCGGGGGGGCTGCAGGTGGTCCTGGCTGAGCCATGTGGCTGCCACACACCGGGGACAGGGGGACTCAACGATGCACAGACCCAGCTCCTCAAATTATGGAGGAAGACATAGGCTCAAAGCTCAGTTTCTCATCCCTCTGCTGCCTATCTGACTGCTTCATCATTTCCACTGGGTTCTGGAAGAGGTGGGGGGTAGCATTTTGTCCTCCCCTCATGGGCTGTAACCACAGATCGGTATCTCAACTTTTAACCCCCCACCAAGCATGACCATCTCGGTGCACAGGTTTAGACAGCTTCAAGAAGAGGAGATGGAGGTAGCTGAAAAATGGAGTGGCACAAGCAAATGGAGGGGGAGGTAGAAACAGTCATTAAAAGGAAGAAAAGAAAAAGGGAGGGTGTATAAAATTCTGCAACCCTAAACAGTAACTTATGCACCGATAATTTACATCTGCTTTACAGGTCTATTAGTTCAGCTAGCTATCTGTTAAAAACCTCATGCCCCAGCAACTGCTGCTTGCCAAAGGAGCTAGGCTGTCTCCAAGCTGCCGTACTAAACACCTTCTTGAAGCGGCACAGGCAGACTTGCAGAGCTAATCCCCACTGCAGCCAAGAACAGCACTGCCGCCTGCTCCCCTCTGCCTTGCCATTTGACTCAGGCCGAACATGCATTAGGACCGATGCTCAAAATTTGGAGGAAACTGTGGCAAGCACAGAGCATCACAAGTTAGGATGGAAAGATGCAGCAAGTGCCCGGTCAAGCTACGTTATCCAGATGCAGCTGATGTTATCAGTCTCGTGCCATCTGAATACTTAACCTGACAGCTTTATGAATGCTGTGAGCTCGCTCTGTCATGATACTGGAGTCTGCTGGATCTCCAAAACATCCTCATCCCCAGGGACAGTGCTTGCATAATGCACAAGGGTTTGAGCCTGGTTTGCAGTGGACAGCATCACAACCACGGCCCTTCCTTGCCAATGGGGCACTGCCAGGGCAGATGTTGCTGCAGCTGCAGGCTGAGGGATTTGGGAAGATTTGGCCAGGAGCATCCTAGCCAACAGCATTCTGCTTTGTATCAGAAATAGTGTGGCCGGCAGGAATGGGGAAGTGATTGTCCCCCTGTACTCAGCACTGGTGGGGCTGTACCTTGAATACTGTGTCCAGTTTTGGGCCCCTCACTGTAAGAAGGATATTGAGGTGCTGGGGCGTGTCCAGAGAAGGGCAACAAAGCTGGCAAAGGGTCTAGAGAACAGCCCTATGAAGACCAGCTGAGGGAACTGGGGTTGTTTAGCCTGGAAAAAAGGAGGCTTAGGGGAGACCTTATCGCTCTCTACAGCTACCTGAAAGGAGGTTGTAATAAGGTGGGGGTTGGTCTCTTATCCCCAGGAACAAGCAATAGGATGAGAGGAAACAGCCTCAAGATGTGCCAGTGGAGGTTTAGGCTGGACATTAGGAAAACTTTTTTCCTCGAAAGGGTTGTCAAGCCCTGGCCCAGATTGCCCAGGGAAGTGGTGGAGTCCCCATTAAAAGACCTGTAGGTGTGGTGCTGAGGGACATGATTTAGTGGTGACTTGGGAGTGCTGAGTTAATGGTTGGACTTGATGATCTTAAAGGTCTCTTCCAACTGAAATGATTCCGTGATTCTATAAATGGGCATGAATAGGGAACAGAAGATAACAGAGAAGTTCATGTCCAGGCTTAGACAACAAAAGCCCACTCAAGATCTGCTCAGTTGACCTGGAGGACAAGGGAAGAACCTGATGATGAGCAGTATGAAACCTCCCTTGCAAGGTGACTGTCACAAATAAAATGTTGTAACTGAAACATGTCTAGGAAACATTAAAGGAACAGCTGGATCTGATCCAAACACCACTGACATCAGGGCAAGGATCCCTGCTGCATCCAGTGGCCTTTGAAGCAAGTCCGCTCATAGGAGCAGGGTGAGGGAAACAACTAAAAAAAAAACCCCAAAACAACTTGCAATGATTCACTGCAAAAATCGGACCATGGAAAGTTGTAGCGAAAGGGCTTATCTAGGAAATGCTGACAAGCAGCGGGACAGGAGAGCCAAACAGTATTTGTGAATTTTTTCTAGACTGCTGTATGAATATTTAATTTTGCTTGAAGCCACTGTATCAAAATGATCATCATGACGCATTTAATGCAATTTACCATGTCTTTCTAATTCATAGATTAATGAATTTCAACCTGCAACTATGGCTTCAGAAGAAAAAAATTATCAGATATTAATTAAAACAGGTTTCTGTTTGGAAACTTGAGTCATTAAGAACCTGGAAATCCAGGATCAAGCGTGCTGATTACAGCCTGCAGGCAAGGCAGTCACAGCAGCTGGAATTCAATCTACTTTTGGAAGTTATTTATTTTGGTGTTTTGGTTTTTGCTTGTTTTTTTTTTTTCCTTACAAACATCACAGCAACAACTTGGCACTTCTGTTTTCCTTATGTTTGTCTACAGAAAATAGTCATATAGAGAAAGTGTTGCCGACACCTGGCTCGGTGCAGACACCAAGGTGCAGTTAATGACTCAGTATATGCAGTCATCATGCATCAACCAAGCTTAAGAGATACCTTATGCATACCACAGTCCTTGCAAAAGCTGCTCCTAAAGTGTCGGGGATGCCGAATGTTTATATTCATTAGATTTATCTGAGAACACCCCCCTGCATATTCATCTGCACACGCTATAAGGAAGGCTAAATCCACAACTGATACAACATGAGATAGGAAATTTCATGGCATTGCCTTTAAAAGCTGTGAAAGGAAGAACCTGATTTTTACCTCTTGGCCCATTTCCATACTGCAAAGCTTTGTTGACTGAGCTTTGGCATCCACCATGACATTAAACATGGTGCATATTGATTGAGGGACTCGGAAATCTGTTGATCGGCTGGTTTTCTGCAGCTTTACTTCAAATGCAATCCTGGTTCTGTTAAGGAAAGTAGAAAAAGATGTTTCAGTTGCTTTTAAACATACTGAAGCTAACAATAATAATGTGAAACAATAGAAGAGTTCGAGAAACCAGAAAGCCAAATGCTGCTGGGAGTGTTACAGCATAATTGTTACAAACGTGCTTTTACAAAAAATGATTTTCCAGATTAAAAAGAAACCCACTTTACAGAATATACATTATTTACATGTGCAATGGTTTCAGGGAAACCATGACGTTCTCATGCTTGAGAAACAGCGTGATGAAGTTACAGACAGCAGTGTCAATCTACACCTATAATTTGGTTGTGTTTTTGATTTATCACCACAGACAAGCGCCAAGCCTGATGCAGTAAAGGAAGCTCCTATTGATCCACGATATCAACCACAAATAACAGAAACTTGTTCATCGCTTGGCTGAAATGACGTTGCCAGATCACTGAATTTTTAGGTCTACATGAATTGCATTCGGTGGCTGAAAGTTCCCAGCACACAGAAGTGGTTTCCCTGAACCACACATATTCACCCGAACACAGCTGCAAAATGCATGGGCGCGGTTGTGCACAAGCCCACACCTCACTGCTCTCCTCAGGCTTCACTAAGCTCAAACGTGACAGCCCCGGCAGTGACAACCCGTGTTACACCAAGAGCTTTGTTGGGCAAGGACTACAGGATTGGATCTCGTGTCATGTTTTAAAATACCACGGCATTTGTGTCTCTGCCTTGGGGAATACTCTGCAGTACGGAGGGCATTGCCTTGCCTTTCTTTGGAGTCCCTCTGCAGATTCCGGAGGTACTTCACTAATCTAACCCAGCACAGAACAATTATCACATCAGACAGAATCTGCCAACAAATTAACATAGGAGCTTCAATTTAGAAGTAACAAATAATATCAGCTGCAGCTCAGGAATAACTCTGATCTTGAACGATCCCCCAAGGGTTATGCAAATGGAAACTCATTTACAAATGTGAAACTCCTGTTCGGGGGATCAGAATCTGAGCTGGTACACAGGTCCTTCTGCCCGGATTTATTAGCGGAACAGGCCTTCCTTGCAAGGGCTGCTTTCCTGACAGCACCAAAATACGACGAGTGCGGAAGGCGGGGTGGCTCCCCCATGGTATTCAACAGTTCAGAGACAGACGCGAAGAAAAATGTTGTGTCAAACTGAAATTGCTAAAGAAACCTTAGCCAGGCCCTGTTTGCAGGTGATATAAATAGGGAAGGCAGCATATTGGTTTACATCAGCAGTGGCATTTGAACTGATTTAATTACCAGTGCCAGATTTAGCCTGGACTCGGGGACTAGAATCTTGATAATTACTGAAAGGACCCAAAGTGACTGGGATTTTCCATCTCCTCGCAGAGACGAGCATGTTCCTACTTACTTATGCTCAGAACCTTTATATATAGTCATACCATTACAAGCTGGGCCAGGTTTTTACAGAGGGGCAACATATTTGTAGAAAGGTTGAAGCAGTTGGGGATAAAAACCCTGGCTTTCAGGCACACAAGCCCTTCTTCAGATATACCTGGAAACTTGCTTATTTTTTCCAGATATCTCAGCTGAGTTAACCTGGTCTGATCTCTATAAATCATTGCACTGCAAGTGCAAAAGCTGCTTTGGTTCCAATTTAAAAATGAAAAAAAAGAAGAAAATAAGTGTTTTACTGGTGGTGCTGGGGCAGCTGAGAGAGCTGAGCTCCAGCACTGGGTTTGCTCCTAAAGGATGGTCTGATAACAGGAGGACAGCTGAAGTTCAGCGGTCATGCCAGCCAAAGGACCAAAGGTGAGGTGCTGCAATAAAGGGGGGCCTGCTCGATGACAGAGACATCACGATCACCTTGTTGCACCTAAAATGCCCTGAGGTTTAGTCCAGAATCGTGAGAGAGCGAGCCTCGAGCTGTCTGCCTTCCAGCGGGCAAAACTCCTGCCTTCATATTGGGGACTGAATGTGCTCTCCCTGACTGTGACATTGCACACCCAGGCTGTGAGGAATGGGTGAACAATAAATGCCACGCTCACACTTGCACAGTGGCCAGGCAATTGTGGTACAGAACAGCCACATCACACATTGCAGCTAATATTAGCATGTACCAGCTGTATTTGGCATCCATATTTCCTTTCGTTCGTCTCTTTGTCTATTAATTTCTGCACAATGGAACGCAAAGTTAATTTTTTCCTCCCACATTATCACCTCTGATGCCAACTGGAGAAAAATTACAGTGGAAAGGTTGGAAATTTAACCTTTACATTTTCCTTTCAAAATGACAGCTGCCTGTATGTAAGTTTTTTAAAGAATCTCTGCTTTGGAAGATCTGCAGGTGAATATCCTAGAATGTGGCTGATGATACAACAGCTTTTCTCAATCGGCAGCAGATGTGAAAACTGCGTGCCAAGCTACACACTATTCCCTTTCTGGGATCACTTTGTTGCTTGTTTTTACATGGATCTGTGTTCTTTAGGTGGGTGCTGGGATCTTACTTAGGGCTATGCCTTCAGCACTCAACCCCGTCGACAGCAAACTGCATTTACAAAGACTTGACCTCACATGCTGCACCCAAAATATACAACTACCTATAAAGCTTGAAAGAATGGGCAATTTATTGCCTTATTGTGCATATGCACTCTCCAGAGTCCCGACAGAGAAGTGCTTGCTTGGGAGAGTCCACAATTCACAGCAATAGGGTTCCTTTCCACCACGTCCCTGCTGGGCAGAGGTGAGCTGGGACCACTAATAAATGGTGGTTGAAGCGAAGCTTCACTGATAATAAGACAGAAGAATATGTTGCAGCCTGTGAGCTTCTATGAGAAACATGACATGGACACGTACCTTTTCACGCAGGACTCAATCATGTCACTTGCCATCAGCTTCAAGCGTTGCTCTAAGTGTTTTCCAAACTCCTCCTCAGGCCAGTGCAAATCCCTAATGAAGGTCTGTAGGGCATCGAGTTTCCAGAACAGATCTTCTGAGGTGCCTGATCCATTGCTAGCAGGCAAAATGAGAACAAAAGTCAGCAGTGGCATCAAGCTCTTTGTAACCTGATGTGGAGACCATTCCCGCAACAAGTGTAGAGCAGACAGTAGTTTCATACACAGGACAATGCTGGCAATCTCCACCATCAGGGGTTTGAGTTTTACCATACAGTTGCCTAATCTACCTTGCTGTCATAACCCACAAAACTTTCCAGACCAGATGAGTAAGACAACATCATGAGTTACACATATTAACAGGAAGAATGTGCGTATGGTAAAAATCAGCCTTAGTTAATAACCACATTAAGGCAGGTGATTATTAAGAATTAAGGCTAGAAACCGTGGTAGAAAACCCTCGATCAGTAATAACTGCCATACCAGGCTGTATGCAGTTATTAAGATTTAGGGTTTCATGCAATTCTCCCACCTCCGAATTATACCTGGACTTTGCCTTGTCCCCACCCTGTTTCCAGGTAAGGGACAGTGCTAACAAGTGGTGAGCGAGGACACACTTTATCTCTTGAACAGCTGAAAAAAAAATTGGGTAAATCAATCGAGCTAAGGGCACTAGACGTCTCATATCCAGGAGTTTTGGTGGGACTGACCACTGCACCTTTTCACAGATCTGCCTCTTGCAAAGGCATCTATAGGACAACAAATTTCCATCTTACAAAAAAATTTATTTTGCAACATCTTTGGTCTGTTAGAAAACTTTGAATTTCTCTCCCAGGCGTATATTCTCATACCCACACCCCTGCCCGGATGGAAGTCTTTGGTCCTGCAGTGTGTAGCTACACCGGTTCTTTTCACAGTATAATTATATCTCAAACCTTCACCTACAGAATAAAAATACAGAACTGGATTGCACTCTGTTTGTGCAGAGAAATTTATGCATCCAAAACCATTTTCTCTCCCTCTCTCCTTTCCTCTCACTTTTTTTTTTTCCAGAACAATTACCAAGGGAGCTTCAAGAGTTTCAACCCCTCTCCTCGCATACCACTAATGCTAACACAGTAAGTTAGAAGATATTTAACACACCATGCATTACCACTTGTGCTGACATCATCTATAGAAACAGATGAGGGAGGGTGTTTCTATTGTGACAGATGCCAGCTGCATTCAGTTAATGCTCGAGGAGATTGGAGCTAATGCATACACAGCTACTGCAAGGTGAGAACCACGGTCCCAACATGCTAGAGGGGTCCTGAGGGGTCCTGCGCTATCCGAGTTAACGAGATAAAGAATGAATCGTCTCGGTTGTAGGAGAAACATATCTGACACTAGGCAACAGGTAACATGTCCTTGATGGAGGGGAAGGGTGAGCAAAAGGAAACCAGGGAGATGAAAAGATAAAGAATCAGGCATTTCCTGTAACCAGGGTTTGTACAACAGTCTCGAGTGTTTGTCCACTGCCAGTTTAGTTGTCCCTGGTTCAGACCTGAGCTTGGGTATAAATAAGCTTTAACAGCCTCAACCCAGTTTGGGAACTGCATGAATTTATGTCTGGATGAAATACGTACAAATATAATAATTGGTGTGTTCTACAGCAACATTATGACATCCATTTGGTTGCAAAATTTTAGAAATATTATTCTTGGTCTTTTTCTCACTTTGGATTAGGGCTCCATACAAGTAAACAATCCAGTACATTCATGTCCAAGTCGCACTGTTAGTATCTTGCTTGTGAGCACCGCCGTTGCTCTAATCATGCAGGCAGCTGCAACGTACCATTGATGCTCAAGTGTTTTCAGAGGGATTATCCAATTTTCTGTCATGACATGATTCTTATCTTTTCACAGGCAATACCACAAAGCATGCACAGAGAAAGATTAAAACTTTCAAGTACTCTTTACAGACAACTGCCTAAGCTAGCCTTTAATATAGCTATCTTAGCATGAATATGAGTTGTATAGCTTTGAAACATAAACGACTGTGCTAGTACTTTAAAAGTTTAAAAAATCTATTTAAAAATCAAACATCAATTTGATTTACTTTGGTTCGTTACTGCTGCTCTGCAACACAGCCTGCACGAGGCCTATGGCAGAGGCGTTTTGGTGGACTCCAGGTGTAGATGTAATCGAGGGTGTTTCATTGCAGTGAAGGGGGTAGTTTTGGGGTTGGTTTTTTTTTTCGAGTTTCATCTTTTAAGTGAGAAGGTAGGAAAAAAGCAACACATCTGTGCAGTGCTGGCTGAGACCACCCCACGCCAACCCTCAGTAACGCTAGGAATTTAGAAGGAGAAACGGCAAAATCTTAGTTCCTGGACAGCTTGGGACATGAGCTATCTCAAATGACAGGATTTGGGTTGAGCCCACTGTGTACCACTCTCCACACTGCTTTGTAGCCAGGACCTTTAAGAGAAATGTGCTGTAAGAAGAGCCTAATCTGTGCTCAGGATTTGCAGTATGTGCCCCGAGCTCCACCCAGGCACCCTGGGATGCTCGGACAGGGAGCTGGGAGCATAAGGCTCCTACAGATCGACTTCTTTGACACTGTGCCCAACTTTCCAGGCCGTAATCTAAAGCTCATGTTGAAAATGTCTTTCTTTAGTTGGTCACAGCATTATTCAGGCTGTAATAATGGCTATGGAGCTTTAATTGCTCTCTGGGACCTCCCCCAACGTGAATAAAAACTGTTGTTCTTTATTAAACTTTCATCAAAATCAAGTAAAAAACTATTATCTGGGAAATGCGGAGTTACATTAGATAAAATTCACTTTTAGATCTACATCTGGTCCACAGAAATTCATTGACTGGCACTGAAATTGGTTCTTCATCTCTTTTGGACTTAACTCTGCCGAGACACATAATGTCGCATTATAAGTTCTGCGGTTTGTATGTGGTTCAGACCATGTCCCATTTTTGACAGCTATTTTGTAAAGTAAGATACTTGCTCAAACTCTCAGTGGGAGTAAGACAAATTTTCAAGATTTATACAAAAACCCTCAAAATACACATGCCAGAAATTCACTCGTGTCTCATTCAGAAAACATCTAATTAACTGTATCACTCTTTAAAGTTTTATATAATGCACAGAAACAAACAATACATATCCATGCCAAGATTACTTTAAATTTAAATGAGATCTAATTTGAACTGAATACACACTCAGAATCATAAATAGCAGCCATCCATGACGGTGCAGAAAAGCTAGGCATTTGTGGGATGCCTAGCGGGATGTTAACTGGTAGATTTGGTACTTTAGGGAGATTCACATTTGGTAGATTCACATTGGGCAGATTACTTGTTAAACTCCTGTGGAAGAAACAGACAGAAAGAAAAAATACCATAACAGTGACAATGCAGATGTAGCAGAAGCACGTGACACTCATAAACAAATCTGCAAAGTTCACAGCACAAGGACAGTTAAAAAACCAAAGCAAAACATTTTGGAAAGAAGCATGAGTATGGAAGCTTAAGTGTACTGGGTTTGCAGTCTGCAATAAAAAGCAAGTTACTCTAAAAAAAAAACCAACCAAACCAACCAGAATGAAAAGAAGAATCACTAAGTAGCAAATTAACAGAATACTCAACCACCCACAGAAAATAACTCCACCTTCACGTCCTGATACCATTTCAAAGTGCAGAGAGCAGCCTTTCCTCAGAAAAATCTCTCTCGGAAGGAAGGGAGTCTCAGTTCTTGCACAGGCCGTTAGACTGGGTGAAGGAGCTAAACTAAGAGATCTATTAGAGAAATAGGATTCAAAATAACAACAGAGACCCCGGCATTCCAGCCCTGCAGAAGTCCGTAAGAGTTTTTCTTCCCACCAAATTCAGGGGTCAGGATTTCACTCCAAACCTCTCTGTTTATTTTGTACTCTACAAATAACAAAATGAGCTAATCTGGAGAAATGAAACGGTGAACGACGAGGTTCTTACTCGCCGAAGACTCCTGCCCTGATCCTGCCCTTGCATTCCTGGGTGCAGAGAAAACGGGAGCCACAGGTTGCCCAGCTCTACATGTGCACCTAATAAATTCAGGACTGCTATACGAGTGCTCCTTGGCTGGAAACGGGCCGTGGGGTGATTCAAAAGTTCATTTAAAACTTGGGCATCACGGTTTCAGTGAATATTTTTAGACATGCAACTGTTATGCACATAGAGGTCTTTAAAAAGTGGGCCAGTGTATTAATTTGATGCAAAGTGCTCTCCTGAAATAGCACGTGGTGTAACAGCACTGCATGCCCACAGTCTGAAAAACCCCTGACGTATTTCAGTGGGCTAGATGCTACCATTGCTCTAATTCTCTTTTAATGAGTACCTCATCACAGTTAAATCTCATGCAAAAAACCTGGGAATCAGAAGCCAGTTTCAGACGTGTATCTTGTTTCTGCCTTAATCTAGTAACAGTACATGGCACCCTAGGACACAATCCTCAGAGGGTTTTACAGTCCCATTTGAGGAACAAAACATTTGAGGTGCTTTGACACCATTTTCACTAGATCATTATTTGGGCTCAGTAAAAATGGAATGAAAGCTTCAGGATTTTGGCTTCAACCTGCACTGCTGAAGCTACTGGAAGTTTTTCTATCGATGTGCATGGGCGCAGCTTCAGCACTCGTGCTTCCCAGCTGCAGTGACTGCACCAGGACATGACACCTGAGGAGGTCTCTCCCATTCCCCTGGGTAAAATTAATTACTCTACAGGCAGCATTTTCTGGACTCTTGGAAAAGAAGCAAATTATACACTATGTCTTTCAAAGAATATTAAAATCTTAGCATCTCTCTTGAGTCCTATTTTGAACTCCGTTTCTTACTGCAACAGATTTGAATCACACCTCTGCAACAGTTCAGCTTGTCATTGGTGGCAAGTCTTAGGGAATGGACTTTACCCTCATTCTCCCTTTGCGAATAAAATCCCTTGCTGGGGAGCAAAACCACAATCCAAAGACTTTGTCTAGTGGAGTTAGTTTTCTAGTGGGGGGGAAAAAAAGTACGTTCTTGTTTTCTTTTGTTTCTATGATTCTTAGTAGATTTTTTCCACCGTATCTGCTTGCTCTCTTTGTTAGGTGGTAAGCAGATAGGAGAAACTGCTAACGTAACAAAGCTGTCCATTGTCTCCATTCATACTGTATCTGCTATTAAGATGATATGATTATTGAATGAGACACAGACTCCATAGTGATTGAGAGAGTGTTAAATCTTCAGACATGGCAGTGCATGTGGTTAGATACTGATATGGAATGAATAAAGAAATAGCAAGAGGTGGACAACATATAAATGTATAAGGAAAAGCAACTTAAATAACTTAGCCAGATGGTAAATACATAAATCAGAGGACCTTTGGTTTTAATATTAAAATTCAAGAAGTGACAGTGTTATATTAATAAAAACACTGTATTAATAAAATATGACTTCTAGAGTAAACAGTATACTATATTCACACGGAAACATATTTCTTTTATACACACATTATTTTGCTGATGCAAGGATATGTTGCAAGAATAAGTTAGTACTCTTAAAACAAGACAAAACAGCAAAATAATGGAGTATATTATGTTAACATACAGTAACTAATTTTAAAAATATTCCCCTGAATTAACATGCACAGTTTTGCAGGTTCAACCGATCTAATTATCTGACTAACAGTTGCAGTGAGACCTGTAAAAAATGATTAATATTACCAACAAATGTTCCAGCCTGCAGTTGCTCAGACCATAAAACTACAGGTCCAAGATGAGAAACTGTTTCTAGAAGCCAGCCATGCCTATTTAATATAGATGGCTAAATATAACCTCAGCCATCAGGCAGGGAATGTGGGCATTTGCATCAACAAGATGAGGGCTGTCTGATTTAAGACGACTCAGCTTCAGGACTGGATCCTGATACATTTGATAAAAGACGCACACTCTGGAGCTGTACCGCTTGTTTTCTTGGCTTCTTCCGATTCACCCCCGTTTGTGTCTGTTAGCTGTGTAAACGGCTTTCACCTGTACTGCCTGCTGGGAAATTCTCAGTGCAAACAGTCTGGCAACACACCCCTGGACCACATCCCAATGCTCACGCTATACTGTAGCACTGATCACGGAAAACAAGTCCAATTGCACAGGGTATGCTCCTGTAGAGCTGCCCTAGTGCTGAAAGGAGGGCCGAAAAACCACAGTATTTTTACTGACTTGTCTCCTGGCTTCAGAACAGAGCTAAACGAGACCTTTGTCCACATTTAAGTGCTCAGCTCTTACGGGATACCAGAAACAGCTTAGTGGTGGAAGACGCAAGTTCCCGTCCCTTCCATCACTATGAAGGCTCACCACCTCACCGCCTAGGCTGAGCCAACGCTCAGGAGCAAATCTTCTCACAAAAGCCTTGATGCGAAGTAGGCAGTCAAATCAGCGCTCTTCCTCTGACTGACACCCAGATTAGTAACAAATCTACTCATTTCCACTACAATGGTACTTCTTTTAAAGGAAACATTTTTCACTAGCATTAGTAGTACAACCTCATCAAATGATTAGTGTAATCATACTGTTTTAAGTTCTCACGCTTACATTAATGATACATTTATCAATAGTTTGTGAAGGGTTAGTAAGCAATTAATAGGTGCTAAAGCCAGGATTACAGTGCGGTAGAGACAGCCATAGGTCAATGAGTAACGTCCTAGTCAAGCACTTGAAATTGGTTGTCACTGCACTGCCTTTAGCATTTGCTTAAAAAGATCTTTCAACACAGACACACAGAGAGAGAGACACACACACATACGTGTCTGCTGGCTGCAAGATAAATCAGCGTTCTCTGAGAAGCTAGCACGAAAAAAACCCCCATTGCAAACCCTACTTTTCCAAGACCTCTCAACTCACCAGAGAACAGACCTACTCTGTATCCTCCGTATTTGGATGACTGTGCGAAGGACAAGTGTTCCACATTTCTCTGCGTGGATTCATACAAGCACACCAGCTGCTCTAGCTATAGGGCACGGACCCCCTGCAAATTCAGCAGCTCTGCAGAGGCAGATTACATAGCCCTCATGAGCACATTACATCGATGCTTCCCCCCCCTTCCCCCATGTTTTCAATACTTTACAGTATCTCTTTCACTGTTTGTGATTCCTATACCTAACTCCTCGTAGCATAAGGTGCAGAGTATTCAGCAATGAAAATAGAAGAAATACATGCTCGCAAACTGCCATCTGGTCAGGTTATGGAGGGCTACATATTTCAGCCTTGATTGCAAGCATGAGTATAGAGAAACCCTTTCAAAAGACTCTGTATTTTGGAATAATTACTTGGTTAACAGGAGATAATGAGATTTCCTTCTCACACTTCACGGTAGAGATCCAAAGCAGGACAACAGCAAGCTCGGTGGAACAGACAGCCACGATGATCTACCTTTTCGGGCCAACCCGAAGGCCTTTCTTCAAAGCCACAAAAAGCCATGGGAAAAACATACTGAAGTGTTCCCAGTTCCCAAAAAGCTCTGCTGGAGAGGTGGCAATGGAAGGCCACGACTTGGATGGGAATTGGCTAGTCCTTTTTTTTTTTTTGGTCCAAACTATTTGAGAATCAATGGCCAAAAATTCAACTGTGCTACACACGGACATGTGCGGGGAGAAGGCAGTAGATATAGGAGGGCCAATCAGATAAACCAAGTCTTTGACTTGAGTTTTTCTGCAAATTCCCTGTCGATCAGACAAAGAGGAGCAGGTGGTCTGCCCAGGAGGTAAAAGATGAAGATGCCTTAACATTTAGTTCTGAACAGTGCATCAAAAGTGTCATCAGATCCTAGGAATGACACCCCTCTTTTCCCTTACACTGCATGTGCCACCCTCTGTGCATCCACCGGTGCTTCTGTCAGCAGGTCACACCACATTTGCAACTTGCACTTTTGTGTGAGAGACACAAGAATAAAAAAAACACTAGCGAAGAAAACCCCTGGAGTATATCTTTTCACCAGACGAAGACAAGCTTCTTGTGAAAAGCACCCACTTTCCTGCTGGAAGAAATCTTTTAAATACCCAAGTCTGTAAGACAGATCATCCATCCTGGGCTTTCGCTTGAAACTGCAATGCTCAAAGCACTCTGTCACTGGAACTCCAGAAGGGAATAACCATTACAAGAGAACTAGGAAAAGATCTTCTACAACTATCGAAGATAACTTGAAAATGATAGATAATGGCATACCCAGGAACAAAGCATTTTGACAGCCAAGTACTTACGGACATCTATAGGTAAGCCACTAAATTCATTAAAAGCCCAAATTATGTCGGCTTCTGACAAAAGAAGAAAGCAGAATGAATCGCTTATTGACTGCTCGACTGAGGCAGGCAGGTACGCAGAGTTAACTGTGACTGTTTCATAACAGACAAGGAATACAAAGATATTCATTACTAAAGCAGAGCCCTGAAATGAAAGTTAATGTTAACGCTAACTTCGAAGTGCAATTCTGCTTGAAGGAGTGGCTGTAAAAATGGCATTCTCCTACTCGGAAGATCTATTTCTTTTATGTTTTCTGGGTCACATCTGCTTATTTGAAACAAGATTTTTCAGGATTTTTAATCCCGTTAGCCTGCAGGCCAGAGACAGCAAATGGAAAGGGAGAGAGGCTGCTGAACGCCAGCCACTTAATCTCTCTCAAAACAGAGGGGATGACCAGGTGTCAAGAAAAGGCCTGAGATTTGGCAGGCAAAATCCTTACGGATGCTGAAGATGCACATGAAAGAAAGAAAGGAAAAAACCTGGGTACTCAGACTCTAGGTTGCATATGGGAGGCTGGCTGCTGAACAAAATCTCTTTTCCTCGTAAATGGAACATATTTGGTGTGAAAAGCCCTGAAAGACCACACGTTCTTTTACACAGCAACCTCTGCGAGTGCAGCGTCACTGAACTTTGCCTAGAGAATCACAAAAAAGCCGGGAAAACAGTATCCCCAGAGGTCACCTGGTCCCAATGCCCTGTCTGTGGCACCATCAGACTCACACTGTTTGCAAAAGGTCGATCCTTCTCTTTCAATACCTTTATGAGAAGGAAAAGTCAGTTCTTTTCCTTTGTAGGATCTGATTTGGCTTTTCAAAGCAAGTGTGACAAGGTTCAACAATGCTTCAAAACCTGTGAAATAACAACAGTAATTCAAAGCACATGCCATGTTTTTTTCAGTCACCAGCTCTTGAGCTCAGTTTGGTTTCTCTCAGGCTACTCATCTCTTGCTGGTAAATTCCTGGCTCTCCAGATTTAACAATCAACTCTGCTTGAATCATCTCGTCGATGTTTCACTATGGTTTCTGCATGCCTAATCCTACAGGCAAGGGAGCTGGGACCCGGCAGAGCTGCCTGGGACATGCGCAGCCATCAGCCGTGGGACCGATGCAAGAAGCACAACGCTGCACTATCCCTCACGGGGTGGGTGGAAAAAATGAGTATTGGAAAAACTGAGCGCAGCAGTGTCTCACACAGGTTATAGGGCTGGGCTGAACATAGCGAAGCAAGGTCTTCTGTTCTGAAAAAGAGCTATTTGAGTTCAAAAGCAGCACTGGAAAAGGCCTTTTAGAACGGGATCCAAAAAGCCATGCCAACTAAGAAGGTTTTCACATTTTCATGCTCCCACGTCCAAAGGCACACGGTTCAAACAGAGGCAGCAAAGCATTTCAAACGGCAAATACCATTCCCCTCACTAACTTGAAAACCCTGAAGAGATCAAGACTTCTATTTTTATCATTAAACTAGAAAATTTAAAGCACTTTCTGCATGTCCAGTCTAATGTTTGCTAATTCATCTCTGTATGAATCTCCATCCATTTGCACCCAAATTGCAATTGTATCAAAGGAGGTTTCCTTACTTTACTGGCTCCCATGACTCCCGCTCAAAGCCCCTGTGAATTGACTGTGCAATTGAGGACTCCATCAGATCGACATATCTAACAACAAGTGGAGCAAACAGGTCTTGGAGGTGTTTGTGGAACTTTCCATTGCACAAATTATCTAGAACAGATAAATAAAAGTATAGTAAGACACTACTGTTACTCAAACCTCTGTAACTAACCACACAGCGTGGCACTTCATTACACAGCGCGTTTGTCAGCGAACAGGAAGAAACTGCAAGAACATAACAGGAGCTGGCATCAGGCGCCAGCATTCATGACAAAGACGGCAGGAATGGC
>NW_010434156.1:61636-74749 GCF_000710305.1 Buceros rhinoceros silvestris | reverse complement strand
CTTCTTACTCCAAACAGATAAACAGACAATGAATCTTCTTTTCCATTAATATCAAACTTACAAATACATTATTACTTCCTGCAAATAAAATGTAAGAAATACAGCACGGAAAACATTATGGTTTCTTCAGGAAGGAGAAACATTTCTTCTTTGATTACTCACTACCACGACACTGAAAATTGCTTTCTGAGGACGAGTGCCTGGCTGTTTTATGTGCTTGTAGAAAGCTAACTGGGGCCATGGTCCGGGACCTCACTGAAGGTGATGCCAATTCTGCCACCAGCTCCCCGGGGAGCAGTCGGACCAACTGGGGGAGTGCCAGATCCTCAGGGGTTTTGAAGGCACAGGCCCGCGTGCTTTGGCGAAAAGCCTTATTTCACAAAGCACTATTCTGCTGAACTACTCCTGCTTCCAGTCTTTTAAAGCAGGGACTGTTTTACTCCTTGTTAAATAAATGCAGTACACACATATAAAACAATATGCACATGTAATGACAGGGAGTATCTAATTCTCTCCTTGCTAGGCAGCCATTACCAGGAGACTTGAGAAGATGAAGCAAAATAAAAGTTCAACTTCTCACCTTCTACTGAGGCATTTGATTTAAGGAGTGTCTGTGTGCTTTTTTCTAGTGGAAATGGCACAAAACCGAGCTGATGCTAAAAGAGTATGTACCGTAAATCTCTACCCATCTCAGTCCTCCATCCTCAGTGCAGTATGGAGAGGCTGGAAGCATTAGCAGTAACCCCAGCTGCCCACTGAAAAAGAAATGATCAAAATACAATACATACAGTCACTACGGAGGGAATCGTTTAGAAGCTGAAAGAGCGGAAAGCTGTCCCAGGTGTCTGGGGGTTGCACCTCTAACGCAGCATCCATATCCACTGCGAACAGTGACAGGAAGGTCTCCGCGTGCTCAACCATTAAGTCTGACCACCAAGCAAAGGCCTTCAGAGTTGGTAGAAAAAGATAATAAAGAAGTATGTTAGTTCTCATAAAGAACAGGGAAAGATGTTAGGCCACGTATCTCCAAAAAAAAGTGCATCCCATGGCAACTCCCTTTATTGTAAAGAGAACAGTGCTTTCAAGTGCTGGCCTGCACAGACAGCGCTAATCACAGGAATTAGGCACTGCTACTTTAATACAAAGCTTTCCTGCAGAGGATCTGTTCAGAGCTCCACCGTAAAGGCATGCAGCTGTTACGCAGAGGAGAAGGTTTCGTCTGTTCAATTTACAATAAATGACTTCATTCATCTTTAAGTATACTGAGTATCAGGAAAAAAATCAACTAATTCTCAATCTAAAGTATAGAAATTTGGGAGTTTCTTCACTGTGCTTGTGGGTTTTTCTGCTGTACTTTCCAACAGTTTAAATTTTATTTGGATTCACCCTTTCTATTTGTCTCGAAAAACTAGACCCCTAAGACATTAAAATTGACACCACTCACACACTCTTTTAGAGATATTTCAAACATCACCAGTAAAAGATACTAACAGCACTGTTCGTTTTACATGGTTAGCTCTACACAGCTACAGAAACACTCTACCACCCTCACAGTGCTACTGATCAGGAAACCGATTACAAAGCTCTATTACCAACATGCCAAGATAAAAAAAAATATCTACGGCAAGCCTGTATTTTCGCAGAGGCAGAAAAAAATATATCTAAACTTGAAAACTAATAAATACCAGTGACGGAATTCATTCTCATGCACATGGGTCCTTAAAATCCACTGTACGGGCTCTCTGTCGTGACATTCACATCGTACATGGCTCAGATGTGAATGCTACGGACGCATGCATGCGTGTTTAGTAATCACTTCTGGCTGGGAACATGCAATGTGAAAAGTGCTCTCATTAGGACCATGTGCTGTCATTTGGAAGTGACAAGGAATTACTCAGGGACTCAAAGGATCGAAGAAGCTTTCCAGCACTTTGCAAGAAAAATAAACCTCTAGCATAGGCACAAGACTGGAGAAAACAGAAAAGGCCGGGAATAGATGAATCAGTTCGAAGATGAATTGCCAGTCAGGGAGGGGTATCTTTTGCAGGGTTTAGCAGACATGAACAGGCAGAACGGACTTTCATTTTCTGAGTTCAGTTTTGATTTGCTGACGAACTGCACCGATGTGCAGAGCACAGCTCCAGCTGCTGGTTCACTTGGCTGTGGAGAGGAAGCAGTGCCCCAAAACCAGGTTACTGCCATGGACCCCTTCGCTCCTTCCTGTTCTGCCAGTGATATTGGCAGCGGGTCTTTGGGACTATTTCCCCACAAATATAAAGCAGACTGACATTGCCCTGCTATTATTCCAGGAGTTGGTATAAAAGTGGTGTGAAGACACAGACAGGTTGGATGTGGCGCTGGTGTTACGTGCCCAGAGCACATCCAAGATGTAAAATAACCAAAATAACCAAATAACCCCCGTGCTAGTCTTAATATTGGCCCTGTCCTGTCACGGGGGGGAAGATGTGGATGAGGTGGGCTGTGCCATGAAGGCACGGCTTCAGTGCACCCAGAGGCAGGCTGGGCAAACGCTCTGCCTGGAGCAGCAACATCATCAGCTTACAGTGTCCTTGTGGTCACGGCATGGGGACAAGGCAGCTACATCGGGCTTCCTTTGTCTGCAAACTGCCTCCAGCCCCATGCGCCTGGGGGAAGCTGTCGGGCACTGCTGTAGCAAGACCTGCCCTGGAGTGCTCAGAAAGCTCAGGGGCAGCGGTGATGGTGACCTTGGGCACTTGCAGAGTCATTACTTTGGAAAAGCTGAAAGCAAGGTGAGGGCACCCAGAGGGCTGAGCACACATGGCAGCGCTCTTCAGCGCTTCTTCCCAAGTTCGGTGCTGGCGTCCAACCAAGCACACGGCCAGATGCCTGGGAGTGCCACACTGGGAGGCATCAAAACCCTGCAAAACCACACAGGAACTGAAAATATCAAGACCCAGGTGCGCTCCTGATGCCTACTCAAACCTTCTTCCCAAAGTGCAGGTGGGAAACGAGCTGATGCTGATCCATGGGGCTGCAGAGGGTCCCCTTAATATTTAGTAGTGCTTGTCTGTGGTTTTCAAGGAGGATGCCAGGGCTGTCCTTGCACTGATGGGGTTTCTCTGGCTGTGCCTCTGCCTGCCAAGAGCCTGCCATGCTGTCTCCTCATCAGATCCTGCCCACAGGTCTGTGGGCAAAGAGCCATTGCTTCAAAGGACCAACAGCATCCGGCATTTTGGTGGGAGGGAAAAGAGGGAAGGCCAAATAATATCTTCTGCAATAAATCCCAACAGAAAACGCTTTGGAGTCCTATAATAAAAACCTGCTTCCATGAAAAAAAGCAAACCTCCCCTAGTTTTAAGAGAAATTACGAAGAAAAGCATGTGATTAATTGTGGGGGGAAAAAAAATCTGCCCAAACTAGTCACAAGTTCCCTTTCACTGGAAAAGTAAAATTTTAGCTCTAACTTATGCCAGAATCATCAACCTCCTCCTCCCTGGCTTCGGTGAGCAGGACCTCCCCGCGGTGGAAGCAGTAACATCCTATTTTGAAAATACCATCCTTCAAGATGGTAGCATTTCATTTATTTACCATCTACTTACCTGATTTGCTCAAAACGCAACGTAAAGGGGAAAAAAAGTGTGCTTTCTAGCCAAACACACCTAGTATTGTATATTTTACACATGGATACACATGTATATATGTATGACCTCAAGGAGTTAAAATACATATATACATATACACATACGTATACATAGAGAGAGAAAACACAAGTTTAAAAATAGGTGAATGCCATCGGCTCCGGCATTTCTCATCAGTAATCCAGAGGAATGGAAAGGGAGCAAGGAGGCACCTGATGGGAGAGGTGGTGCAACGAGAGAGACCTCCTGCTCTCGCAGATTACAGAGGTAGGCACATGGTTTCTGCTGCATTTCAGCCTGCACTGGTTTGCTTCTCTATTATGGGAAGACAAACCCAACTGACTAGACATGGTATTTCTGTTGTAGTGTTTTTTCAATATTTTCCATGCTCTGAGTATTATTTTTTTGGCTTCTCATCAGTGATTCCGCCTGGAAGTCCATGTGGGGAAAAAAGGGGCATGTTTTAATTGCAAAACCTGGTGGTTTTCAGTAAATTAACACATTTCTTCAGTAAATGGTGCAATTTTACTTTTCTGCTGAACATCCAAAGTAGACCAGAGTCACACCTTGCAGGTCAAACTTTCTCCAGGTGAATGGGCAATATGTCATAAAAACTCTCATGTAGAACAATTCAAAGAAAAAAAGTGCAACACCTCAGCAATTCTCTTTGCATAGTAAGAGCACAATGTGACTACAAAGCATGACAAAAATCAGTGATAAACCACCCAGCCTTTTCTCTCTCTTCCTTTGGGTGCAATTCAAAGTGTGCAGAGAGCTGGCCAACTGCCTGTATGCTGCTGAAATGCCACAGCCACCCTCAGGACAGGCATTCAGTGACGTACCGGCAGTGTGCTGGGCTTCTGGAGAGAGATGCGTTTCACCCTTCCAGGTCACCGTTCGGAACAAGGGACTGGGATGCCTCCTATCCATGTTGGCATTAACCTTCTGTCTCTAATCAAAACCTTGTGACACAAAAGATGCTGGAGAATGGTTTTGAGTCTTCCTCTCGGAGAGGATCTCGGCTGCGTGGCTGGCTGAGTGTCATCAGCCCTGCTACTGCTTCCTTCGCAAGTCTACTATTTCCAAAATAATCTGCATTTTAAGGACAGCCCCTTCCCAGCTGGTTGTACCTCCAGCCTGTGCTGGTGATGACAGGAACAGAACACTCGTTATCCTCGGACAGGTTATGGAGGTTGTGCGCAGGTACAGTGCTCTCAAGCACCCCTTCGCTTTTGTAAAAATGACATTTATTTCACTCTTCGCCCCGTATATTCTCTCTCTACATATAAATACTGTATATCCAGTACAAGGCACATACAGACAAAACCAGAGGAAGACCACTACCATTCTAGGCACTCGAGTGGTACTTAGTCCATCTCCACCACAGTGTATAGAGGTTGGGTGAATGCAAAACGACAGAGGTAACAACAGGCTGAGGAGAGAGTCCAGGCAGGTAGGGTTGTGTTGGGATGTAACTGCAGCGCTCGTAAAATATACCCATTGCTACATGCATGGACCAGACTACTAATGCCACATTTACCCTCCTGTGTCAGGCTACCAGCTCCACAAGCAGCCGACTTGAAGTTGCTGTTACATTCCTCGGTCAAAGTTACGGAAGCGAGGGCAACCCGGGTAAAATCCCAGTAGGAAACATGGCACTGAGAGGGCATGCACGAAATATGACAGGAGTGACTCGTTTCATTCGGTTTAGTCACATACCTCTTTCCCCTGCCAGGATCATCCAAGATTGAATGAACAGTAGAAAAACAGGGAGGAAATTTAAATATGCAATCAGGCATTAGTTGGGTGTTGTGGATTGTTGTGTATTATCAAAAAGTTAAATTATATTGCAAATTTAATATACACTGGAATGATTTTTAGGTGATTGTGAAATTATTTATCAAATGCTCTTACGCAAAATATAGTGATTATATATATATATCTCTATCAACGGGAAGGAAAAGAGTAAATCGTGAACGAGTGTTACATTACCAACAGTCATAATCAATAACTGTTCACTCTGAATTTCAAAACGATGAACTTTTCAATATGTATTCAAGAGCACCAGATTTATAGCCTTCAGAGGGCTCAATCCTGCAAATACTTACACGGGTATGCAACATCACTTGCTCAGGCAGAAATATCCCGACGTGCTGTGAGCGGCACTACAGCCAGCAATGTCAGCTGCCTGTGGGGTCAAGTGTTTCCAGGATCAAGCCTCATGGTTTTCTGGTCTATATTTGACTATGACATGGTTTCAGTGGTTTTAAAACATGAATTTCTTTTTTTGTTAAAGTGCTTTGAAGAGTTCAGAGTAGTTGTATTAGGCTTTAGATAACCAAAGTAATGAGTACCAGAGCATAATTCATCCTACCCTCCGTGCCTAGGAACTGAGGTATTCTCAATAAGCCAGGGCGGAAGAGGCCAACAGGAAACCAGGTGAGTTAAGCATGTACCACAGGGGGCCAGGGAAACCCCTGGAAACAACCTGAACGCTCAGAAAGGGACAAAAAGGGAACTGTTTTGTTTTGTGGTGGTTTTCCTTGGTCCAGCTCTGGACAGCAGGAGCAGTAAGGTGCTGCAGGGACCCCGTTAATGCTGTCTGGAGGCACAAACACAGGACATTATTTGGAAATACAACCTTTCTGACAAGTGGACAGGCTTGCTCTTGTATGTAGTTGGCGGTGAATATATTTGGCCAGATTCGGCTCCTGCTGGCGCTGTATGAAAAGCTGCAGGCTGACGTAGAGGAGAGCAGCATTTAATTCCTCTTTAGCCCTCCCTCCCCTCTGCAAAACACCATCTTCCTGGACTGTGCTTTGCCTTCATCACACTCGAGCACCATTATTTAAGAATTCTTTTGGCTTTTGAAGAAGATAACCCAGAACCAGTCAGGAAGTCATCACACAAGTATACAAAGCTCCTAGCAAGCCCCCGGAGCCTGCCGAAGACCTGGGGGACACGACCTCGCGGGGCACCGCTGCTCACCTCCGCATGGTGTTCTTCGTTTTGCTGTAGGACTTCAATTACCAATTCTGCCAGACGTATTGTATCTTCTAACTTTTTAGCTGGTGTGACTAACCGGCCTACATTTTCTGTAGTACAAGAACTCGAGTTAAAAGGAAGGCAGAAAGAAAAGCTAGACGTACAGTAAGTTATTTTAGAGGTTTTTAAAAAAAATCCCATAATATTCTACAGCTTTAAAGATCTTTTCATGCATATGTTAAATGCTTATATAATTAGTACTGAGCAAACCAGAAAGCCACATTCATTATTATACTATGAAAATACAGTGCTCCAGCTCCAAATTTCACACCACTATCAGAGTTGTTCTGCTTTATGGTGAGATGGTGGCACTTCATCAGCTCAAATAAGAACATCACATTCCCTAAAGACAGCATCTGGCCACTAATATATGAATAATATATATCCTTCAATGTAGATGATGCCGTTATAGAAATCACGCCTGTATTATTTTAAAATTCTTTTAAGAAGATCAATTCAAACAAATCTGTCTGTACTTCTAATAAATTGTCAGACTCGAGCAATTTAAATGTCACCTGCTACTGAAAGCAAAAATTGCAGGTCTGCCTTGCTCCAGGATTTAACTCCACAAAGGTCAAGGAGTTACGCATGCTGGGGGGAGTGGAAAGTGGTAAATCCCACTAGACGTTCGTAGGTAAGATTTATATGGGAAAATAGATGCAACTTTACAGCAAAAACCCCGCAAACAAACCAAAGAGTTTAAATCCTGGAGCTTGGTGTTTAGCTTGCAGCATTTTCTGAAGACTTTGAAAAATAATCGCAGTATATTCTAGGTAATTTATATTATTAATAACATATTAAACATCTGAGGTGCTAACAATCTGGAACATTTAGAGTATTTCACTAGAAATAATACAGAGAAAAAGAAAATAATCACATTTTCATTGAATGACAGCTTCCGCAGAGCGGGCTGAGCACAGCCAAGGAGGTTTCTGTGAGCTGACACCAGGGCTCACTTCCCTGAGATCTGCAAAACCTCCCTGTGATGGTTGCCCTGAGGAGAAGCAGCGCAGGAGACCTGCTCCCCGGGGATCCACCTACACTGCAGCATGCCACTACATTAACTACCGACATGTCCCTCCAGTTAACAACCGGGTGCTAATCCTGGCTCTTGAGTGCAGCTAGGGTGAAGAACAGCATGGTGCTTCAGTAGCTACTGCAGCCAATTCATACCTCTGCACCAGTACATATTTTGGTCTTTCCATGACACCAAAGCTGAAGAATTCGTGAATGGGAGAAGTACCAAAACCCAAAAAGCCAAATCAATCTGAACTAGCAGTGTACAACAGCCTGTATGTCCTCAACACAGCAACACGCTAGCAGTGCGCGTGCACTGAAGCACCATTAGTAGCAACCACCCTGGGCTTTCCAGAGGAGCCCGGCTAAGCCAGCAGCTTGGGGTCGTGCTGACACATGAGGTGCTGCCTGGGCATCTCGCTCCGGCCTTTGGCAGGGGCTAGTGTTTTTTTCCAGTGTCCCTTCTTTATTGAAGGGACAGACTCAGATGGCACTGCTTTGCTCTGCTGGGTCATCTGGGGATAAATCTCTGCCTTGCCTAAGGCTTGGTGAGCCTTGAGGACTTAATTCTCCCCCTCAAAATCTTGCCTGCTCCTAGTTTTCCCTGAATAGCCATTTACAAAGAGCTGTTTACAAATTCCCCGTGAAAAGGAAGGCCATAACTTTCAGAACGCTCACATTTGGTGGTACATGAGGTGTACACGGGCTGGTTTTCAGAGGAGCTCAGCCACCTGGTCAGCTGAAAGTCTGGCACTGCAAGTGCTCTGCTTGGCTGAGACACGGAACATGGTAAAGCACCATGCAAACAAACCCTGCATTTTTGCCGATTTATGCCACAGATAGGGGCCTTGGGGATTTCTTCTCCAGTTTTCCTTTTGTTTCTTTCATCACAAGAAACAAACAAACGAACAAAAATCTAGGTCACCCTTAATACAATTTACTGGGCAAATACTGAAATTGGAGAACTGCTGGTTAACACCTCATTCCTTCTCCTATTCAGTCCAGCACCTCACTGGCGACAAGGAGTGGAAACCTCTTCCTTTTGCACAAGGAGTCCAAAGATACGTCCCTTAGTAAGCTCTGGTTGTTTCTGCACCTCTGAAGCCAAGGGGAAGCGTCTCCATTGATCAGAGCAGCATCAGGCTCATTCTCATTTGCAACACTGATCTGCTCTCAAATACAACTAAAAGACAAAAGTGTTAATAAGAACAACTGCTCAGAGATGCTGTCTTTAAAGAAAATATTGATGCTTATACAACTTTGGCAGCCAGCAGATGTCAATCTTAATTTTTTTTCTTCTTATTTTAAATATTTCCCTGGTTAAGTTACTATACATCAGAATATTCTGCTAAGATAGCTGGAGCACTGACAGTTACATGAAACGTATACGATATACTTATCAAACATTTCATCCAACATCATGTAAAGCTCATACATATTTATAGTTTTCATGCAAAATGTTATGCAACAACAATGTTATTTTGTGCTGACGTTGATATTTGAAAATGTTGCATATGTCAGACATTGCTAGACAAAAAAATGTGGACATTTTGAAATAAATGCTACCTCTAAATCTCTAAAACCTACCACATCGCGCTAGGTATTTTGTATAAAGCTGCACATGAGAACTAGCTTTCTACTGCTACACAAGCAACTGCTAGTCTAGAAAACCACTGAATAAAAGGAAGGAAGACTACTACAGTACTTGGCGGCTGTTTGGCCATGCCTTTGAGCATATGATTTATCACGTTAGTCTGCGTTTGAGGAGATGATGGTGGCCCAGCCGGTGGCTTAGGCTTGGACGGACGGGCTGCTTGTGCATGACAGAGAGAGAGACGCCAAAAGTAAAGAGACAAATGACTTCATCAACAGTGACAAAAAGATGGAAACTTCGAAAGGAACATAAGCAGAAATGAACAAATACAAATGGAGTAAGCTGCTGGGTTTTTGCTTATCAGTACTTGAAGGATTACACGGTAATGACACCATTTGACAACACATATTCTAGAAGTCAGCAGATTCGAACATTCTATGGTACTGTGCAATCAGAAAGCTAAAAATTCAGTGCAAGTATGAAACTGCACTTCATGCAGCCACGTGAGGAAATTGAAATAGGTTAATTCAGTTAAAACTCTGGAATTCAGAAAAGGTGAACTAAAAACCATGACTTTAAGTCAGCGACCCAATACTTAGGTACATTTAGCAATAGAATAATGAGCCACAGGAATTAATTGCTTTGCAATTATCAATTACACATTTCAGAATTAAACGTCACTGTTGGTTAAAGGGAGCTATAAAATATTCTTGTGCAATTTAAACATGTAAAAAAATCTGTCACTTAAAAATGTGTGGTTCCTGATCGTTTCCAGCTCATTTAATTATTTTCAACTTGGAATTCTAGTGGCTTTTATATTCTGGGTTGAATCATATATAAAAACTTGCCAGCTCTATCAAATATGTTACTTGCTATTCCAAATGTTAGAATACTGCAATCAGGACTTGACCCATCTGTCATATAGTTTACAATATCGGCATAGGAAAAATTCAAAGAAAATAGCCTTTCCTTTTAAATACACTCAGAGAATAAATTATATACTGTGAATATATTAACACAATAGTTTCTACTCCATTTAATAACAGTTTTCAGCAGCATTGTGACTATTTTTAATAATGCCATTTGCAAGGAATCTGGCATATTTTTCTGGACATTCTATTGCCAAAAGTCCTTGCCATTTTGCTTGCATTTTCCAGAGGGGAAAAAAAACACATAGGTTGGCTTGTGCAAAGTAGATTTCTGATTGCTTTTAATTCTCACAGAATTATAACACTTATCAAAGTATAATAAAGAATATTTGAGTAAACCGTTAGTCAAAGAGTATGAGTTCTGTTGGTTCCCCTCTCCACACACAGAGATAGATACACACACGTACATAAACACACCTACAACGCGCACGTGCGCGCACACACACACACACACGTATTTTTAGTCTTTTAAGCTGTGTAACGATTTAATTCAGACTCTCAGATCCAAGCTACTGGTTTCTGGCTGTTTTGTTGTTGTTTTCTGATAACAAGAAAACCAAATCTATTCATTCTTCTCTGGAGTCATCCTGATCCTTGGTCACTGTTTACCAAGGGTGGCTTTGTCCCCAGAAACAAACCTCTTTGCCTCAAGAGACAAAACCAGCTGCTTTTTGGGCATTGGCCTAATGACTTCTGCCCTAACTTAAAACATAAGCAAGAATTTAATTTGGCTACTCACTGATGGCTCCTGAGCTCAACATGTAGATGTAGGGAGAACATTTTACTGTCCATCGCTATGGAGAGCTGCTTGTGCCACAGTCCCCAGATGGGAAGGGACCATGAGCAGGGGGGACTGCACATCTCTCACCTGCATCTGGAAACCTCTCCACCCAGGAGAGTCCACTGGGCTCCAAAGTTGGGAGGGTCAGAGAGAGTGAGCTCCTCCTATAAGCATCAAAGCCAGGGGAAAATTGCATCCCAGGATTGCATCCCACTGCACCTCTCAGCGCTGCGACCCTCAGGCATTTCAATGTGATCCAACCCCTGCAACCCCAACAGCTACCCAGTGAAAGACAGATCTCAGACTTCACAAACATCTAGATCCCACAGTGTCTCGTGACTTGTGCAAGTGCTTTCTGTCCTAGCGGAAAGTCATTAACAGAGAAGGAAGAGGAGGAAAGCGGAAGAGATGCAGCAGCACTGGGACTTGATGGACCGCTAGCACAGTGCATACAACACAGCTTGGAGGAGGTTCCTGTGGTGCAGTTGTCAGCACAGTGCCCCAGGGTGGCCCTGGCTTCTCTGGGGGGCCCGTGAGAGATCCCCTGCAGCACCTCACCCCTGCTCCTGGCAACTCCCCACTGCTGCCAGCTCTCAAAAACAAGCTTCCACAAGGGATGAAAGCAGGTTAAGCAGCAAACTCTTGATGTACTTCTGATCTGGCCCAATCTGCACAAATATTCAGCTCTTTTGTTCACTTACATTTTTCAATGCATGATGACTGCAAAACCAGCTGGAGATGAAGGAGAGGAGAGGAGTTCTCTCCCCTCCTGGGGGCACTAAACACCTTGTGAGCCCCAACCCATGGTTTTCTTTGTTGCCTTTTTATTGCAAGAAAATGTAAAGGATTACAGTCTGGCTAATGAAAGTGATTAATCTCCTCTGTAAATTTAAATAGAAATGGGGCCATGACTGCAATGCCTCGTAAGGCACTGGAGTTTACGTGCTCCTCTGGGCTCATTTCTTGGAGATGATACATGAAGTCCCTTTCATGGGATGTCTCAGTTCCTGCTCGGAGCGAAGGAGATGAGTAAGGCTGGATGGATTTTACAGCACTTGCCAGCAATCAGCTGCAGCATGTGTGGCAGGTTTTGCTTCACTTTGGCTTTTCTTTCTTTCCTGTCTTTTTCCTCTCTAATCCCTTGCCACAGCCAGTTTAGCATCAGAAATGCTCTTGTAATTGTGGCTCACGTGTGCCAAATGGATAAGATTAAACACCTCCATCACCGAAATCAGAGGCAGAAGCAACTTCTTCCTACTAACAACCTGACGAAGTGCTTTCCTGGACAAACTTCTGCCCAAGGTTTCTATGCTTCTGCACAATACTAGCAAATAAAACACTTGCAGAAATTCAACTGCTTGGCAAATTCTGAGGTTGTGCTTGCAAGAAGCTTCAGCCTGCAGTGAGTATAACAGGTATATCGGAAAATCTGCACTACTTTGGGCATGTATATTGCATACAATTCATTGTGTGCAAATCTTTACGGATCAGAAGATTTTCTAACTATAGATTTCTCACTCAGCATCATGATTTCTGCTAGATGAGCTACTAACACATCAGCAACAGTGAGGATTAACTTGCAACTGGAGAAGAGTATTGTTGGCTTCTAATATTTTTTAAAAGCATAACCACTGACTCAATGATTTCCTTGTAATAATTAAAAATATATGACCCCTGCCAAAGGCTTTGGTATGCAAGTGTTATGTGTGTATTCATTTGTGAGCCAGTCATGAAAATGATAATAAAAGAGCTGCTGTTCTCAAGATAATTATAATGGACTTAGCCTGACAAAGAGGCAAAGCAGCCGTTTATAATAATCGTGAGATGAATTGCATGTATCTCAAAGGAATTTCAGAGATGATTTATTTTTTTCTTTCAAAATAAGAAGAAAAATTTACAGAAATGAGGTTTTTTCTACTCAGAAGGAGACTCTAATTCAGCTCTCAAAACTGGACATACTGAAAAGCGAACTGGTCTCCTGACTTCATGACGGTTATTCAGCCTAGTGAGGAATTTGTGTGTATCTCCATTCTATCTCATGCCTCAGGCAGCAAGTTGCTCTGCAGCTGGTAAAAGACTTGCAGAAAGATAACAGCACAATGCAGATCTTTGTGATTTTCGACACTC
>NW_010434156.1:53779-61551 GCF_000710305.1 Buceros rhinoceros silvestris | reverse complement strand
ACTCTTTCATACTGCTTTAAACACACTGTCTTTGAAAGGGCAAGAGGAAATCTCGAAAGCTGCGCAATGATTCTTCATAAACACAACTGAATGCCACTTCAAGGATGGAACAAATAAAGCCGCAGTTCAGCAGCACACTAAGACAGGTTGTAGCTACGCCTGACTTGAAGTGATTTGTTAATGACTTCAGGCTCCACTCCTGCATGTAAAGATCTGTTTTCATACATTGTGCATCCATATTTATTTGGGTAATGTGATTCTATTTTCTTTTTAAGCTTTGTGGTTTATCACAAGTACAGAGTGTGAGTGCCCAGCAGTGGCTGGGCTGGAAAATCACATTTCCTTGACTTGGACCAGGTTCATCTACAGGCAGCTCTGTCCTAATCCTGCAGTGCACTTGCTAAGAGTCACGGATATGTGCGCAGAGCTTCTCAGGCTGAGATCCAGAAACAGGGAAAGCGAGTGATGTAAAGTGAGCACTGTGACAGGGGCCAGTATGAATGCCTTGAAAAATGCCACTGCTTCCTAACAACCTGCTCTGTCGCTTTAGTCAAAAAACGACCTCTTCTGCTCCCGCTTCCTCGGCTGAGGATGCTTTCCATGCCTGCTGGGGTGAGTGCTACATGCAAGATGCTCCGTGGCTGGTGCCAGCCAAGGCTGACGCAGCCGAAGCCTCCGCACTCAGTCCCTCTCCTGCGGGTGCACCTGGGTCTCCAGCCTGATGCAGGTCCCCGAGAGATATCTGCCTCTGCGCAGGCAGCGTGGCTGCTCCTTGCTGCTCCATGGGCAGCACTGACCCCTGCTCTGCACCCACCCTGGCATCACCACTGGGTGCAAGGAAAGTCAGGCTTCCCTGCCAGCCAGATCTGGGGAGGCTGGTGCACGTCAGGATGCAGCATGGTGAGGTGCTGCACCTCTGGAGTCCTGCTTCCCAGGACAGGGGCTGGGGAGGATGCTGCGAGCCAAGAAAAAAGCTGGCATTTTTGGATAGCCCAAGAGTAGCTGGTTTTCCCTGGCGACAGAGCAATCGGACTTCAGCGGGTCCATCTGCTCTCCAGTCACTTTCTGCTTGCGGTCCATGCCCCATTGTTCTGCTACCCCAGCACTGAGCAGCGAGGAGAGAGCTGCCTCCACCCTTATGTCTTCACCACTTCTCATCTCTGTGCATCAACTCAGCAGTACCACAAGAAGCCTCTCTTTAAAGAGACCAAACCCAAATCACAGTATGAGAAATACTTGTTCCGAAAACTAAAAAGAAAGTTGCATACTAAACACAATCAATTGCAGCACATTTCACAAACCCTGTGCTTAAGGGATGGAGAAGTCAATCTTCTCTTAAGAAATGATGGATTCCCGACTTGTATCAATAAGCAGATGAACAGTTATTAAAAGGTTGCACTTATTAATCTCAGTGTTAGTAGTTTTGTCTGATTAACAATTAAACCAAGTCATTAGTCTTTAATTGTTTTACTGTAGTTTTTGTTCAATATTGTATTTCAAATCAGTATTTTTAAAGCAAGGCAAGAGACTACACAGTTTTCAGGAGGACAGGACACCAAAGGGTGACATTTGTGTGTTTTAAGAAGTTGTTTTCAGTATCTTATTTTTATTCTTCCTTGTGGCAAAATAAATAAAAAGTCAGGGCAAAGCCCAGTCACTTTTGACTTCACTTAAGCTGAGGAACTGGTTTCAAGTTGAGTCCTGCTGACCTTGCCTGAAAATTTTTCATTTAAGACAGTGGGAGATTTGTGGGCATGAAGCAGCAGAGTCACGACTCCCTGCATCCTTTCACTCGCTCCAAGCACCGAGAAGCAGTTTTATTTTTAAATGAGCGGGGCCACAGAAACGTCCTTCTGAATTTCTGAACTGACGAGCCGTTGCCAGCAAGTGCGTCTATTGCGCTCAATGCACAACAGCCTGCGCTCACTTCAGTCCAGAAGACACTGGTAATAGCTGGGATTGTTCTACTTGCTATTTGTTTATTCACACCTCTCAGAGCCATAAGGAAAAATTATTCTCCATTTTCTAAATATTTATTGCTATTCAAAATTAATTTCACTGTCAGGCAATAGCTCTGGATCACGGGCCAAATCTGAGCTGCGGAGGCCTGGGGAAGCCAGGGCGGAACCTGGCCCAGCCTCTAGAACTGCTTTTGAAAAGCAATTTCCCCTTGCAAACAGAGCTGAAATTGACCCAATTATTATAATTTTTTTTTTTTCTCCACAAAACAGAACAATCTACTCACAAAAAGAAATGAACAGTTCAGGTTTCATGGACTTTCGAACTGGGACTCTGGGATACAACAGAAATGAGAACAGGGGCTGCAGAGCTCCGCCATCCCTTCTGAAGAGACGGGCACCTGAGCCGAGCCTTTGCCTTGTTACATGTCACCACAGGTTATAAACGAGAGACAAACATGACTTCTGTCCCACTGGATCGTTTGTTACACATTAACAAAAAAATAGGAAAAAAAAATTAAAGACCCAGTCCTCCCATCAGGGCATATAACGGAAGATATGAAAACCAAAAATGAACGTTAGTTTAGTTATAAATGTGCTCGTTAGGTGTGTTAAATTAATGGCCAATTCACCAACGTTTTTTCACCCCAAATGAGCTGCAGTTCTTTTGGAGAACAAGACACTTTCTCTTTACAAAGGCTAGATTCTCCTCTAAGACTGTCTCCTAAGAAGATACTACATTTCTACAAGGTATGTCTAGTCTACACTCTATTCTAAGGAAGGAGGAAAAGGAGATTACGTAGACAGCACAAATTAACTCCTTAAGTATTAATGCATCTCCATGTTCAGCCTGACGGAGTACATATCTTAAGGAGCTATGAAAAAAGAAAACAAAATAAATATAACTCAACAGTCCTAGCAATTTATAATGCATATACAATTGTTCACCTGCGTCCTTTTGATTCTCTATATGAAAGAGAGAAAGCAACAAGGAGAGAAAAGAGAGAAACAAGAACAGATATGCAGGATTAATGAGCAAGTGGACCACACAGCCCCCCAGTTATGCGTGATATATGACATTTGAAAAGAAGAAAAGTCGCCCCGTCTCGCCCCCCGCCCCCCCTAAAGCATGGGGTTACCAAAAGAAGCTCCTTTCACAGAGGTGAAAGAAAATGCTGCACAAATAGAAAACCAGAGAGGGTGAGCCCTGAGGACACAGAGGGGATCTCCAAGCAACAGCAGGGCCGGGATGTCCCCTCCAGAGCTCAGTGCAAAGGAGTCAGTAAAAAATATCGAGGAGAGCAAGTAACGCGCATCCTTCCGCTTGAGAGCTAACAGACAGGAGACATGTAAGATCTGACGTGCAGAGAAAGGACAGCCTTCTACAGTCTTATACACAGGATTGGGTAAAGATCTGATACGCGGGCAAAGGGATGGCTTTTTCCAAGTGTCCTTTATCTGACCTCTAGCTCGCTTCTCCCCAATGTAGCTGCTACCTTTTGATTGTGTACCAGTGACAAGCACTTTACAAATTGGGGTTACACAGAAGCAAAGTAAAAATGCATTCAGGTCACAGACATAAAGAAGAACTGAAAAAACTTACAGACGATCTGAATTTCTCACAAACAGATGGGTTCATTGTCTAACCTGGTTTAGGCTGATAAAAAGTGACTGGACTTCTCACACTGGGTTTCACAGACAGAAGCAACAGACAAGCCAATGCTAAAAGACTTGAAGCAAGGAGAGTGAGTTGGTTTGGATCTGGACTTTCTTGAGGTAATGAAAACAGAAAGAGTGAGGACAGCATGGAGAGGAGGGTGGTAGGTACTCACGAATGGTTAAATCCATCACTTGAGAGGCCAAGCAGAAGACAGGATGCTCATACATTTCTCTCTTTTTCCCTATAAAAGAGGATTTGGGCATGCAAGAGGCTTAGGTCAGAGGTAAAGAGGTTATAGGCTATAGGTCAGAGGAAAACTTTATATTCGGTTAAAAGGAAAGTAGCCGTAGAGTATTTTGGGATATACACAGAATAAAAGGCAGAAAGAAAAAAAAAAAAGAAAAAAAAGGAGGGTTAAAATTGGAGGTCTACTGGATTAACCATTCAGCATGCCCATGAGTCACAAGAGAGGCTGTGACCATGACTCTAGAGATTTGCTCTGAACTGTTTGCAAGAATATAATGATCAAAACATCATGAATAGAGGGAAATAGAATTTCATTGGTTTAAGGCTCCGAGATACTAAGGATTTCAGCCTTCAGTATCTAAGGCTTTCACCGGTATTTCTTCATAAGCATAGCCTCAAGCACTGCTGCCACTGATTTGGTTCTGCATCTCTGACAAAAGTCTCTCAAACACGTGGCTATTCAAATGTCAGCTTTCAAAAGCAAGATTTCAAAGCCATGCACGATGCCCAGGACCGCATCTCACCGAGGTAAATTTGCTATTTGCTCTTCTAAGAGAGTATTTGAACATGTAGTGGACTATGCTCATGAGAGAAAACCTGATGCATGCAGCTGGCGGATGTTGGGTTGTTCGAATTAACAATCCCAGCATGCTTGGAAATTGGTGTTACAACCACTTTTATAGAGATAGTATCAAAAAGTGGCTGTGGCCAATCACGGGTAAAGGAGGAGAAAAGCAGAAGAGAGCAGGTAGTGTGGAATGAACTATTTCTCTGAAAAGGTAGCTGGAAAAAAAATAGGTTTGTTGCTTCAAAGTATTCCCAGACCTAAAAGTCACAGTGCGAAAAAGAGGGCAGATAATTAACACAACCAAGAAGAATTGAGGCACAAAAGGAAAAGTACACACTAACTGTTCTACTTTGGAAATGAATGCATTTTTACTTACAGATCATAAAGTTTGTTTTTGCATAGATTTATCTGAAAGAAGAGAGCAAATCTTACCAACGAGTTAGTGATATTTACACAGAGAACCTAAGGGAGCCAGCCCTGGGTAGAAGCATCCATCAACAGAAAAACTGCTTTTGATTCTCAGTCCTTCTCCATCCTTGTCAAGTATATTTAAACATTGCATTTTACAGAATACACCAATTAAAATATCCTGTGAAGTTGAGTGCTTTGATAAATTGCCTGATAATACAGTGCTTATGAAACCTTCGTTCCTTCTCTATTTTTGTCACTCATTACCAAGTCAAGAGTTGATAAACATCCTTTTAGTGCCCAATTCTTAAGTGTTTCTCACTGGATGCATAACGATGAATTCATTACCACTGGTACACAATTTGCATCGTTAGACAGAAAAAAAATGGAAAAAGAGAGGACATGTCATGTACAGAACCTGGACAATTTGTCATATAATAACCCAATTTTTCATGTAAACAAGAACGAAGAACAAATCGGAGGGAGTTTTGGGGTCGTTTTTTTTTTTCTCCTCTCAATATTGTCCTAGAGGCATACAACGATAATCTCAGCTTCACATCACACATGACAGAAACCCAAAGTCTGGAGCAAAACACACCATTCCTCTGGAACATACAGGTTTAAGCAACTGGGGACTCGGATGAAGTTGGGTGGGAGTTTCAAGTTGGGAGTAGCAGCCAACAAGGTACCAACGTAAACTGATTAACATGTAAAGAACAACTGGATCGTAGAGCTTCAGCTAACATGTATACTCCAGCAAGCTTTAAAATGTCTTTTTGATGGCTACATGTGTCTCTGGTCACTGGTTATTATTCTCCCATAACTTAAAAGGTCAATAATATCAGCTATGCCAGATTTAGAGTGACAGGAAAGAAATCTGATGCAAGTATGGGATCACTGATCAATGACTGCTACGCAAACTGCAAGGACAATGAAACACTCCCAGAAAAAAGACATTTTAAATTGGCTAAAAATGATTAAGCATAGATTAAACAGTTTTTCAGCTTCTTATTTTTCATTTGTTTCCTGAACTCCACTGTCACAAGCAATTAGCTGCACTATACCTTCAGCTGCAAAGATGACATCCCAAGTATTTCTCTGTTTGTTAAAACCACGACACGAGTCTGAACACTACACCACTGGCCAAATGCACTAACAATCAAAAAAAAAAAAAAAAAGAGAGAGAAGCTACAGCTCCTTTTAACTGTTTCCTCTCTCTTTCCCAGAAAAAGAACCGTTCTGCATAGCTTCCATTCTTAACTGCTTCCGAAGCGAAGACCACAAAAACGATTCAGAATCACATCAGTTTTATTGACGAGCACACAAATAGCAAATGAGCTTCTTTTAAATAGCTCCCAGCCACAGTTGCCACCTAGAAACATAATAAAACTGTAATTTCACAAAGAAAGAGCCTTACCTTCAATTTTGGCATACTCTGATAGTCGAGTATAATTGACTAGAGCTGCTTGCTCCAAGCATTTACGGATGACTGTTTTTACCTCCTCTTGAGGGACCGGAGTAACTATGTCTTTCATCAGAACCTTGACACAAGAAAATCTGATTTGTTGTGGCATCGGGCACACAGAACTGCTTTTCTCCAAGCCCTGCACATGTATCCATCCCTACATTAGTGCTGTGTGGCTCTTGGAGTATGCGTACAATATGCAGGATCCACTACAAGGATCACTGACAAGGTCACCTTGTCCGGCTTGAGATGTGGGACCTACCCCTGCCGTATTATTCCCCTTCTGTATCTATATCTTATGGCATAAGCTCAAATCTGTGCTTCTGATTTTTTAGGGCATGACTTTAAGATCTATCACAACTCCCCCAGTGCCAGGCAATGTTTTGCCCTTCCCAGGCTCTGTTGACTGATTTGAGTTTAGGTCTGGGCTTGGCCATACTGTGGGTTAGCAGAGGTGAGCAGGATGTTGGAGCAGCAGGAAGGCTGAAATAGGGCTGGGTAGCATGTTGGTAGCACGTTACCTATGCCCGAGAGGAGTGAGCCTGCCTTGAGATGGGAATTTCACCAGGCAGCAGCCAGGCATTGCTTACAAGGGTCTGTGCGTAGATGCTTGCCAGTGAGATCCTCCACTATCACCACGGACGGCAGCTGTGCTGCCTTTAGCGGCCAGGCTATACCCTGGCTTCTCAACTGAAGCAGGAGAGATAACCCCACCCAATACCCCACATTTCAATATTAACTATCATTAACTACATGTCTTATGCAAAACCAACAGCTCCTCGAGCTCTTCGGGATGGAAGGATACATGAATACAGGTAATTTTACCTATTCCCTGTTATTCTTATGCTTACCCTTTCCAGCAGTGATAGAGTAGCTTTTAGTGCACCTTCTGGACGGCCAAATGGAAAGCAGTACCTAGAAAAATCACATTGTGTTAACATCAGACCAGGTGCATGTGAACAAACCTTTCCAGAGCTATAAAGATGCTTTCCTAAATATGCCCAAGTAATTCTCTAGTCCCCCTGCACAGAATGAGCAGTCTTTCTACAGGGTAACTTTCTAAAAGGGTTTGATGGTGTGGACACTAAAGCAGCAAAACAGAATAGGAGGTACTAATAAGCTGATAGTTTTAGTAGCTTATTAAATCTGGCTGTCACCTGGAGAGCTTTTAGATCTTCCAGGAGAGACGCAAATACCATCTTTTTGTAAAACTGGGGAAAAAAGAGCCCCTCTGGGAAGAACATTTACTCCCATCCAGAGACCCAGCGATACACCAGGCTGCAGGTAATTGGCTGAAGCAGCCACCGTCCCTGGTGAGTGTCAGCTCCAAGGGGCTTCCGCAGGGACTCTGAGTGCGAACTCACATCACCCATCTGCATGCAGACGGGCACAACCTGCCCAGCACCCGGCTCATGTGCTGGGGCCAACGCATCCCTTTTTGAGAGGGCAGTCTCCACCCTTTCCCTA
>NW_010434156.1:47973-53684 GCF_000710305.1 Buceros rhinoceros silvestris | reverse complement strand
CCTGTGACATTCCTGCAGAAAGCCCTGCCTGTGAGCACTTGGGAGAAGGGAAAATAAATCGGTAATAACAGAAAAATAAGAGGAAGAGGGATTTTTGTTGTTAAATTTTAGAAAAAACCCACAGCATTACCATGCTTATGGAAGCAAGATAGTTTGAAATATCCTTTACAAATTATACATTTCAGTCACTCTCCAGCTAGGAACGTGTTGCAGTGGAAGATTCACTGCCCTGCGTAGGTCTGTGCCGCTTATGCAAAATTCCCATTATTTGTTCAGAACCTGCCTTTTGGCTTTGCTGCTTATAGGAGAGAGCTGGGAGGAAATCAGTCCTCTCGCATTCAGCCTGGGCTCTCTGCCTTTACCTAAAATGCGTGATCTGATTCTCCAGAAGCAAACGGAGCCGCTCCTTGATCTCTTCAAAACGCTCTTTCTCGTCTACGGTCACAGTTCCTATCCCGTCAGGCCTGGAGAAGAAATACCACGGATGATTCAGACTCCACCTCGCCACCCTGGTAACTCATCCCCACAGCACACAGCACGCTGCCCTTTTGGAAAGGGATGTCACCAACTATGAGACCTGGGACAGAGGATGCGCCACACCAGGAGACGGCTGGTCACGGCAGCGTGATGCGAGGTATCATAAATAAATAAATGTCCTCTCTCAGAGGGATAATTTGGATGTGGAACCTCCCTCCCCTTTATTTTTCCTGTGATAGAGAAGTCAGGAAAAGCAGAATCCCCTTTTAAATATAACTACATAACAGGGAATGCGATACCAGCTCTCGCTGCAGGATTGGGCCCATCGCTGACAAAACAAGGACTGAATTTCTGCAGAAAAATTCTGCTGCTAATTTAATGCTATTCACAGTATAAAAAAATATTGACAACAGGCATATATACAAAGAGAATATAAAATTCTGCATTTCTTCATAACCGCTGAATCACCCCTTTATAGTGATTTCTTGAAGTGAACCATTTCGGTATATTCTGTTGGAAAGCAACATGCATCTTGTATTTGAAAATGCAATGCCTTTTCGGTCGTTTAGTTTTTATTTATAAAAATTAACACACTGATGCAATTTATCAGGGATTCTCTCAGACTATTTTTGACAGTCCTGTATTTCAGGAGTGCACAGGAGCGCGTTGTGAGACACCCAGGTCCTGCTGCCTTGGGGTATTTCTCATCTTTCCCAGAGCACTGTGTGCAGGGGCGCCCTGCGGAAGCTCTCCCGGGGCTGGATGATGCGGTGGTCCCTGCACTCTTCCACCGCGTGCCTCTGCCGATGCCAACCCATCCGAGAGCCGAAAGCCGCAATCCCCTCCTTCTCCCCCACACCCACACGGCAAAACACGCCGCGCAGCAGAACCCCGGGCGAGCGGAGAGAGCGAGTCTAATCCATCCACCAAAGGCATTGGCCCGGCAGACAATCGACGGCACCGCTTCCCACCGCCGGTGAGCAAAGCCTACGGACCGGTGTACTCCTGGGCAACTCTGCTGGCACAGGCGCTCCTTAGGTAATGTAAGATGTCTTAAAATTGAACAAATGTTCTTACTTAAAGGCCTCCTCCAGTGTTCAGCTTAAGCTGCATAAATCCGCAGTACTAAACCGGTTTGGCTGTACAAAAGACTTGGCAAGGGATTACAAAGTTTCTAATGAACCTCCTGTCAGGGGTTAATTGGTTGGCTTTATTTTCCTCTTAAAGAATCAAAGGGCCTAAACTTAAAAAAAAAAAAAAAAGCTATAAAAAATTAAAAGCTATAAAATCTGTACAATCACTTCTCCTTGACCCTGCATTTAGGAAGCTCTTAATATCATAAATGCGAACTCTGATACTCCAACACAGGTGAACAAACCATTAAAACATTTTGGAAGAGGAACTTGCAAACCATCCATGATATTTACTGCAAAATTTTAAAGCTAAATATACATTAAATAAAACTTGCAGCATGGACACAGAAAAAGGCTTGAATACCAGGGGATGTATTTAAATTTAAACAGCATTTAATCAGAAATCTTTACTTGATTATTTGCCAAATTCAGTTGTGTGTTAAGGAAAAAAAAGGAAAAAAGATTTAGGCTGAAACTTGGATAAAATGTCTCAGCTGGGGAACACATTTCATAAACAATTTTGGAAGTATGGATCTGGTCTCATTAGTACCTAATTAGGACTAGTTATTTTGAAGAAATGAGCAAGCCACAAAAAAAACCAAATTAGAAATCAAGCAGAAATTAATGTCTGAACATGCTTAATACATTTTTTATTCCAAAGTTCCATAAAATATTTAACGTTCAGACAGAGTTCATGCCTTTCGTGATGCTGTGCACCTCACAGCAAGCTGCGGAGCAGATAATTCACGGCAGACCGCAACAACTGCCGTACATTAAGGGGCAGGGTTGAAGACCTCAATTGACTTTCGGTATTCGGTTCTCCCCCTGCACCCGTAATGGCTCCCGGAGTGTCACTAGGTTAATTGTATCAGCACTGACAAACGAGGTAGGAAAAGCTGCCTGCCCTGGCAGTGACTTGCTGATGGACTGGAAATGGTCTGAAAGTTATGTTACCCTTTGCTGGGTCAATAACCTCAACCGGCGAGATTTCACGGCAGGATCTGACAGCTCGGGTGGGGTTGCAGCCCTTTCACACAAACTGCAGTTTCTCACTGTATTCAAAGGGCTTCGGTTTTGCCAGAACCAATTACTTAGTGCTTGCCATGTAACGACTCGTGGTGGACACTCAAAGTGGGCTGATGTGACAGCATCAGTCACGTCCTGGCTAGGCAGTGGCAGCTCTGGAAGCATCACTTTGAAAACACTGACCCACAGGAAGACGGAGGGTGGGCTCTGGAGAGGGAGCCTCTAGCTAACTAGAGGTCAAGTCACAACACCTGAAGGGATGCCAGCCCAACTGCCGAGGCACATGCAGACCACGTAGGCTTAACCCCCTGGTCTTTGGGGTCTTTGTGAGCCAGGTCATCAAACCTGGAAGCTCTGGCTACCGTTCCCTCCATCCAGGGCCCACCGCACGGTGTAATCGCACGCCGCTCTCGCATATCACGCTACTGCAAACTTGAGACAATCTACAGGTCAGCTGTAGCCATTTTTGGAGCAGCGTGGATGTCTGGAAGGGCCTGCCAACTGAGAGCCATCACCACGGCAAGGACTCCCTTTCTCACCCAGCTGTGGACTATATTGCATCTGACATGATGAGCGTCTCTTGAATCTACCTTTCAAATTTTCGGCAAACCATTTTCTCACTGTCCTTCACAAAGTTGACATTTTCGGCAGCATGATAGGAAAGATGTCATGTCGGCTGCTTTTCAAGTTGTTGTCACAGTGGTTAGCACCAGTTCTGTCATCTTTGCTTTCCTCACAATCCCCCATCTTGAGCCATGTCACAAATAATAATACTTCCAATGTTTTTGTCAAATTTCAAATACTATAACCCAGCTGCACATCTTCAGATTTACTAGCTATGTTAATCTTCGTTGCTCATCTTCCCAGAAGCTGAAGCATTAGGAACTCATTAATTAGTGACAAATGCAGGATATACATAGAACTGGAAAAACACTACCCAAAGCCTTGCACGTAATTTATTAGCTCGATAATTTTGAAACCTAATTAAATATTCAAGTCAAATACACTTTGAAAATGTAATCTTTTTGAGGGAACATATTTATTTTCCCTTTTGCAGGAACACAAAGGGTATATAGCTCAGCATCGCTGTAATTTAAGATTCACTTCTGTGCTCTAGATGATTCCAGTGCATGGCTGATGGGGCTGAAAAAAATCCCCAGGAGAAGTTCAAGTCGCACCAGCTCATTCTGACGCTTACTGGCAATTCTGTTTTCAGCAAAGGTCTCCAGCTCAACTTTGATATTTGCTATTCGATCTCATGGACGGAAGCACCGACTCCTCCAGCGAGCAGCACTGCTGCAGCAAGGCTGGCTAACACGCAGCTGGAGGAAGCGGATGTTCTCACGCACAATCGTTACTACACTCAGCAGTGATGGGGAACGAGAGGAGAGCAAAAGGGTGAAAAAGTTGTCTAAGCACATGGTACATACAGATGCACGAAGGAGAAAATGGGTTTGGGTCTATGAATTTGGAACATCGTACCACACAAATGTCTCCATCTGTGTGGAGATACAATCTCATCCGATTTGCTACACCTCCTGCTCACGGACACTTAAGGTGTATGGCAGAAGTTGTGGGCAGAGAGGGAAGCAGAAGGGCAAGAAAAATAAATACGGAAAATTTTAATTATAAGTAAACAAGTTTCAGATCACTCCTTCTGCTGCAGATTCACTATGTTGGCTCTAAACTAGTAAATTCCCACTGTAAATATTTCATATGGAAAGTTTTAAATGCCGCTTTCCTGATCTCCCCTTGTTTTTAAATTTTAAGCCATGAAAACAACAACATCAACAAAGCAGGTGGTGAAATAAAAAAAAAGGGGGGTTGCAATTTAAACAGCAAAAATTAAAGTCCTTGTTTAGCTTAGATAGTTTGTGCAAATTCTGGGGTTAATTATAAATTATAATTAGGACCTGTGATCCTAAGGCCACTGCTTTATTCTACAAACCCCGCCTCCCCCCATGCCCTTTTCTAATTATACCCAGTGCCCCCAGGGCTAGTTATGCTGCTAAAACAAATATATCAAACTGATTTTTTAACAAAGACTAATATACGAAGCAATAGCATGCATTTGTATGCAATCATAAATATACCGTATAGCTCCAGTGGGTTAATCTCTTTGACATAAGCCTGTATGAAACACCATGGCGGCTTATAAATGAAAAGACATATCATCTTTTACACCTTTTATGTTTAACTTGTCTACACTTCTTTTTTACTGAAGAAAATATTGCTTACACGTAGCAAACAGATCTTTGCACGCACTGTGAGCCCTGGCATACAGAGCCAAGGAAAAAAAAACAATGTCAAAAACTGATGCAAATAATTTGATTTTTTAAGTAACAACTCAAATATAAAACACGTGCTGCCTTCAGCTCCCTTGCTGGTTGCCAGGTGCAGCACATATGAGCTATACAGTAAACATCGATGATTAGTGCCTTGGACGGCATGTGTCAGGATAGGCTTTCAAAGGCTCCTTCGCAGGAAGGCTTGCCTGTGCGAAGTCCCACTGCTAGCGCGGGGACGGGCTCTGGGGAGGTGGGCAGGCCCACAGCTGCCTGTCTGCTGCCTCCTACATCTCCCCCAGCAAATCTGACCTGAAAGAGCCCACCTGTTCGGACCTCTTGAAAAAAAGCTTATTCAGCAGACATCGATTTTCCCCAACTCCCCTTTCTTACAGGAATTCACACCGTGTGCGAAACGCCGGTTGAAAGCCCTTTGTTCAGCCCAGCCCTCTGCCCGCTCTCCTGGGGGCTGCCCCAGCCGCCTGCTCGAGATGCTGCAGAGCACAGGAGCCAGTTCATCCTCCCAACTCCTGCCTTCACTTGGCTTGGGCTCTCCTCCACGCCGCAGCGCCGAGCCAAGTCATGGCTCATCGCTTCTCATGTGCGATCCGCACCCCCGACGTGCCGCGGCTGAACCGGATGGTTTCTGAGCACGGCCATCCTACACCCATTGTAACGAATCACGTCAGCTGGCTGCACAGAGCTGGTTATCTGCTGGTGGCTGGCAACCCACCGCCTTTCGGCACCGACGGCGGGGCCTCACCGACCGACAGCCGGAAAGCAAGCTGGG
>NW_010434156.1:46800-47957 GCF_000710305.1 Buceros rhinoceros silvestris | reverse complement strand
AGCTGGTTTGCTGCTGGTGGCGGGCAACCCCCCGCCTTTCGGCACCGACGGCGGGTCCTACCCGACAGACAGCCGTAATGCATGCTGTGACGCTGAGGACTTAACACGGGGCTGGTCGAGACATGGAGCTGGCACCTAACGGAAGGTTACAGCATCACGCCCTGGCAGATTTTAACCTGTTCTACTGCAGCCAGGGCGATTAACCTGAATGAGATGTGGAAACTAAACACAAAGTACTACAGGAAGCATAGGAAGATACTGTGATAAAGTGTTCATATATTTACTACTTCTTTTAAGGGACCAAAAATGTCCTGCTTTGTTTTAACTAGCTATATGGAAATCTTGCCTTTATGTGAAACAGCCAGATACGTATTAGAATATAATGGAAAAAAAATTATGTTGCGCAAATTCCTTGAGGTCTGTGACAATAACATCATCTCTGTGGCTTACAGTTGTAAAAAACTAATGAAAGCTAATGCTAATGTTGGCTAATGGAAGAGCTACTTTTTGAAAACAAGCTGTAAAACACAGCTTATAGAGGAACGGGCCAGTCACTAATATGCCAAGTTAATTAATAGGGAGACTTGTAACTGCTTGGACCTTGGGTAAATAGTCATCTAACAACTCACAGAGAACGATGCTGTTCAGTCGTTATTAGACAGGAGGGGATTCAGTCCGGCATCCTGATTTTGATAAGCTTGATGACTGCTAACACTTAGCATCCACACAGTCATTAGTCTTGTTTTTAGAAGTTTGGGATTAGCGAGCATAGAGTCCTTTTTTTAAAGTTTAAAAAGAAAGTTATTACATGTCTAAATCCAAAAAAGGCACACGCAAAACCAAGGTTACTCCTGAGAGCCACTCCTTCGAAAGGGGCAGGAGCCTGCTCAAGGTTTAGGTGTGAACTCTGGGCGTGGGAAAGCTGAGCTCAACTTTCTGCTCTGCAACACCTTTCCCGTGCACAGACAGGGAAGTAGTGAGGCTCCTCTAACACATCACCTCTCTGTGTGTCAAACACCACCAACAGTACTGTCAAAGCCCTCCAACGTGAGGACAGCGACAAACACGGAAACAGAAGGCAGGGAAAGACCTGGCCGATCACGTAATAACTTCCGTAATTTTACCCCAACCCATGATGTCCTCTTAAAACCATTCCT
>NW_010434156.1:46113-46719 GCF_000710305.1 Buceros rhinoceros silvestris | reverse complement strand
TTCCTGCTTCTTGCCTTCGCTGTTTTTTGAAGGACTATCGATAAAGGAGAACGACAGTCTCAATACTGTGGAGGTGGTAGCAAACGCCAACAGACATCGGTAAACACATGGCACGTGTTGTTGGATGCCTGCGTGATGCTGTGACTTTCTTACCTGTCACATCGGTAAAACCATCAGAAATCACAACCTTTTCATAACGGTAGGACATTGCAGGAGGCATCCAGTGATACCTGGTTGACAAAACCCTCTTATCAACTCCCTAGTGACCACAATAGCGAAAAAGCCTCGAGACCCTCAGTCTTAGTGAAGAGCCAGGTAGCCGGGTAGGAGAAAACCCTGTGGATATTCAGCAATCTTTGGTTGGGGTCTGCTTTCCTGACAGCTGCATGTTAAAAATTCAGGTACCTGCAGGAGGTGAAACTTAGGACAAGGAGTTTACACTTAACTCCATTTTTACTTGGAAAAGGATGAACTTAACAGAAAAATTAAGGGAACTGTCATGCAAATAGCAGTGATGTACAGCCTTGGTTTAGAGAGATTATGTCAGGCTTTCAGGGGTCTGAATAAGCTATATGAGCCCAAAGTGTGTGTGTGTGTGTGGGGGGG
>NW_010434156.1:31744-46025 GCF_000710305.1 Buceros rhinoceros silvestris | reverse complement strand
GAAGCTAGAGGAGCCCAAAGGTTGTGTGTTGGTGTGGGGGGGGGGGGCGAGGCGGGAGACCAAACCCTGACATATAAAGCAACAGGGCTCCAAAACATCCCCCCAGATCCCATTTTGACCATTTCACCTGCTGGGGCTGCAAGGTCAGCTCCAAGCTGGAGGTGCATTTCCACCAGCAGCCGTCCTGCTCCCATCCTGGCTGTGGTGGGGCGGCCGTGCCACTGAGGCAGGAGCTGGACCGGCGAGGCGGCATCGACCCCGCGCTGACGCCTGTCATCCTGTCAGCCTTGACCTTCAGGCTGTCCTCAGCGTCTGCACCACAGCCTGCCTGCACTTCCCCGCTGACTGCGAGCGACTGTTGTCTCGCTGCCTGACCTTACGTGAACACGATACAAACAGACAGCCCACCTCAGCTCCATCACTGTCTGCTGCTAGTCCAGGAGATTGATAGCCACATGGAATTATCTCCCTGCTCGACCTTCATTAGTGGGTGGCATATTCTGACTGACAGCCAGCCTCATCCTGGGGAAAGCTAAGCCACCCGTTTGGGCAGTTTTACTGTCTAAAAGTAAAGGAACTTCCTTTTGTAAAGCAAATCCACACTTTCTCAGTTTTGACAGAAAAAGAAGCCTTTGTTAAATAGAAAAATATCTTGCAGCTTGAATCCTCCCCAGACCATCATCCGTACCAATAACACCGAAACACACAGCTGCTCCAAGATGCTCCCTGGGATGCTCTGCTGGTCCCGGGGCAGGCGTGCTCCCACCTCCACAAATTTTACATGGAAAGTTTTCAGCTCTGCCATGAGCTACAGGTTTCCTGGGAAGAGCATGGCCAGCAGTAAGGAAACGAGCAATGTATGGATGCAGCAGGAGGGAGGAAAAGATGTAGCTAAAGTGAATCCGGCTTTACACGTGTCACAACGGCGAGTAAAGACTGCGTAAGTAAATATTGGCTTTTTGTCGCTCTCTGCCAGCCAGCTCACAAAAGCACGATGCAGGTGGACTACAAAGCTCTCCGAAAAGAAACAGTGACTATTCCGCTCAGGTATTCAGATTTGCGATAGCACACACTAAAAAAACAGAGTTGCATTTTTCTCTCAGCGCCCCTGTGGTCCCTTTCTGTGACCTCCTAATAGCAGAAGCCAGAAATGGCATCCCGCAGTCTCCGTACCAAACTCCTGGGCGTTATGCAGAGCCTGCTCTCAGTCCGAAAGCGCAAAGCCGCAGTCTTGCAGCTCCAGAACAGAGCCTCCCGTAATCCCCAGGCAACCGAGAGACCACAGTGACCAAGAAGGAATATGAACCTTCAGCCTTCTGATGTGAAGTCAACCATCAGCTAAAGACAGATACGTCTCAGCAGAACATCTCATTCCATTCCTGGAATATGTTAAACGAATTACTCAAATCTCCCGTCTGTGGCCGAGCTGCCCCTTTGGCAGTGCCCAGCGATCTCCCAGTACGGCACAGCAGCCACACGCAGCCCTGGGCAGCTGAACAGGCACGGGACTGGAATCTACACACCACACAGGTTATAAAGCAAGACATTTTCCTGAGCGCACAGCTCTAGCCGCATGGGGAGGGAATGGCAGAGTGTCACCTTGGCTGGTACCATCAGATACCTCTTGCCACCAACCCTGACAAAGAGGAGGCTCCAGTTCTGGCTACGCTGGACTCTGAAGATGTACATGCAGTAGCCGTGACTGGGCTAATGGTTCAAATGGGCTTCGAACCAGGTCCTGTCCCCGCAACAGCCTCCTGCTGGAATGAGCCCTGCTGAAGGATGAGGAGTGATGAAGGCAGCCAGTTTCACCTGCCTGGTCCCATCCCCTACACACTCTGGGAGCCATCTCCTAAACACACACCAAAAAAACCCATGGCCCTGACCCTCTATGGGACTGGGGTGCCCAAATGCCATCCAGCTCCCAGGAGAGCATCCAACCCAAATGCTGGTGCAGCAGCAGGTCTTGCTGCGCTGTGGGGCCTCAAACTGCCCAGTGTGCTCAGTGACGGAGGAGCCCGGTGCCCTTCTACAACACACTTCTGTGCACTGCGCGCTTTCGCTTACCTTTTTGGCTCTGGATTCGGCTGGGATTTGGAATCTTTCCTTTTTTTGGACTCCTTTTTGGAATCCTTTTTTGTCTCCGCTTCAGCGGCAGGGGCATGAGACGCTTTGCCCCCCTCGCCTTCTGCACTTGGCTGTGACCCACCAAGTAATTCTGCCATGAGTTGGCTTTGGGGAGTGATTGAAACGCAGGGGGCAAGGCCAGCAGCAAAAGTGAAAGAAATAAGAAGAAAGCATGAAAAAACTCAAAATAAAACAAAAGAAAATTAAATTGGAAGGAAACAACTGAAATCAAGTAACAATTGGCAAAGAAGGAATGAACAAGCAAAAGAAAGTCAGAACTAAAAAAGAAACTAAGGAAGCAAAAACTCGGTTTCCATGACGAGATATATGAAAGTAACTGCAAAAGCAAGCGGCAGCCTTGCAACGTGAAACCTGGGCAATGTGTGTCATAATTCGGGGTGGTATTTACCAGAGGGTTTATGAAAACACATAATTATTTTATAACATTCCTTCCTTCAGCAGCATATGTGGGATAGGGAGCAATATCTCAAGTATATAGTGCAACTTAAGAGAAAAAAGCAGAAAAAGAAGCTACAATAGATGTTACAGCTGTCAAAATAAATAGAAAAGAAAAAAGCACAGCTCCGGTTCCTCCCATCAAAGGTTTGCCACATTTGAGAGAAAGGAACGGGCTACCTCTGGAACTGAAATTGCTCTGCAACAGCAGCAAGATAAAATTTTCAGTTATGTCTAAGCAATTTCCAAACTGACGTCACGTGGACTTTAAATGAGGCATGGGTGCCCAAGGGCTTAAAGCCCTTCTGAACACTGAAGTTTGATACTGCTGAAAATTTCACTGCTGCAACTTGTCAGATCCTCTCACACAGCAATTAAATCAGCAGAGTATATCATTTACTTCTATTTATTCAACCCGTAACAGACACACATACTTCAACCCTGTCTTGTCCAGAACTGCATCTAGCAGGTGCCTGGGTAAGAAAGTTAAAACTCCACATTTCTGGATCCTCTACGTGCATTTTTATTGCTTACATTAAACAAGTAACGAAACAAACAAACAAACAGACTATGCCACTAGAAGCGCTGCTGCCAACCATCCACTGTGAAAACAAATTGGGGACTGTTGTGCATTATCCAAGGAAACCTATATTTGACAAAGTCATCCCTTGCTGGCAGGGAGCTGCTAGCCGAGAAGAATTCCTTACCTGTTGCCATGAACATGTGATGCACAAAAGGCAAAGCTGTAGTGAAGTAAGGTGGGGTCAATCATAGCTCCGTTTTCTGCGCGCTCTAGCAAATCTCTGAGGTAGCAGAGATGTCTGTGACAGCCTCTCACTCCATTACGTGCACAATACTCATCTAGCACAAAGACCTGGCCAGGACTAAACCAGCCCTGTTTAGAGATAAAGAGACTTGATTTTAAATATAAGTTATTAAACACAAAGGCTATCAGATTTGGAGGTGTAGTGGTCAACTGTTCTAATAAAAGAAATACAAACCTAAGGCTATGTTAAGGAAAAAGGAGAGAGGTCACTCTTAAACAATGCAGTCTGTATACCATCACCCAGACACAGCATATACTCACTGCAACTGTTAACAAAAACATATTATGCTACCATTAATGAGAAATGTCACCTAAAAGGCTGAGAGGTTAGGCCAGCTCATGTCAGTGCCTAGCAAAAAAAGGAAAAAAAAAAAAAAGAAAAAAAAGACTTACACCTTTAAGAGATGACAAAGGTTTGGTTATTTAAACAGCGTGAAACAATAATCTCATTTTGGGGGTGGGATTGTACATTCGGCCAGGAGAAGAAGACTCTTCTGGGGGAGAGCACGGATGATTACACTGATTAATGACTTTCTTGCATCTGGCAGGTAGGAATGTCCTGCAGACGGAGGAAGGCAGCTCCACAGTGTCAGAAAGGGACGTTTCCCATTGTCCTTATTGGGTCCCGCCGGTGACACGCTCTGCCATTGCCCACCTCCTCAGCATCGAAGCAAAGGGAAGCTCTGCTCACGAGCAGGATTTTTCTTTACGCATCCAGAAACCTCAGACTATTTCTGTCTGTCAGTCCTGAGGGCCTGGAGACACACGGCTTGTGGTGCAGTGTCCGGGCTCCCGAGGAGGATGCCCTTCCCCACGAGGAGACGGCTCTGGTGAACGTCCCGGGACAGCCGAAGCAGAGCACGCCTCTGCCTTTGGGAAAGGCACTAGCGAGAACAAGAATATTCTTGTAGATTGCTTTTCAAAATGCTGCAAAACCATCAATATTTACATGGAAATTTGGGTGCTAAACAATTGCTAAGACGCAGCTCTGGAATGCATCAAGCTGCAAAATCTTTCATCGTTTAATTGAAAAGTTCCTGCAGCGGGCGGGAGAGTAGTTGAGGCAGAGCACTGCCCCTATAGGCAACTTCTTTGCCACCCCATCTGTTACCCCAAATGCTACATCTTAGAAACAACACTGCTGTGAAAGATTAAAATATATTTTCTACCACTCAGATGACACCAAATCTTTTCTAGATGCCAAAATAGCTGCTTTGAAAAGAGTTGAAGAAATATCAATTAAGAGCTCAAAGACATAGAGAAGGATTTGCTCATCCTTATTGGGCCAACTCCAAAACAGATTGAGAAAAGAATTAAAATAATGAGGGGAAAATGATAGATATAGGGAGTAGCTACTGTGCTGGGATCACTAGAAGTGCATATTTCAAAATGAAGACACAGAACAATGCAGAAGGGATGGCACTCTGGAAGGATATTTTTCGGGATGGGTATATTTGCCTTCACGCTTTTAACAGTATTTTTCTTTGCTTTTGGGTTGGTGGTATTATGCTCGATTCTGGATGGCTTTATGTCGCCTGTTTGTTACATCCTTGGACCGTCTCTTCTTCACCTTGCCTCTCGTCATACAAGTCTTCGGCAATCAGGCACGGTAAAAATATAGAAAAGCCGTGATTGTGCCAGGACAGAAAGATGTGTACATTTGGTTACTGGGGTAGAAGTGCAGAGTTGAAATTGTTATATTCACCTAAAACATACAAAGGACTCAGCTGTCCCTATGGAATGAAATCCTGGCCCGACAGACGTCACTGGGAAGTCTGGCACTAATTTCACTGAGGCCAAATATCAAGCCCAGAGTTCGGGGTGAAGGAAGCAGGAAGCTCGACCCGTTGATCTGGAGGACCTCACATTGCTCCCCTGCATCCGGGTCTGAGAAGCACCAATCCTCAGGCGGACAGAAGGGATGGGGGAAAACACTCAAGATTGCTGCCATGGCTCAGTGAGGGAAAGTGCGAGTAGAAACTAGAGGTTCAGCGATGAGCCTCATACCTCATGAGAACACAGGCAAGCAGGCTAAGATCCAAGGCCCGGGAGGACCAGGTGGTCTTCTTTTGCATGGCAGAGGTAGGAAGTAAAAAACCTGCTGCTGAATGGGGCTCCAAAGGAGCAGTAAATGCTGCTTCCCACAGCCCCAGAAAAAGATCTAAGGTTCAATGAAAGGTGGTATTCAGACAAATCCCCCACATCTTCAGGCAGATCCTGGCTCTTGATTAAGATTTGCCTGGCACAACCAGCTGACAACCAGCCAGTCTGGCAAACGCAGCTGATAGCGATGACACACCGGGTGTCTCTTCCCAGCACAGCTAGGTGTAGCTCAGTGTGGGCTCCCAGATGGTCTTCAGTGGCATGAGGAAACCTAGAGGGGACAATGGAGGAGGGCCACAGAGCACAGGGAGCTTGACTGACCATGTTCAACTGCACTGAGAAGGGGACACGTGTCCTAAACACCAGCAGGGAGTGCAACAGGAGCTTTGGAGCTGGTCAAAGCAAGGCTTGGTCAGGGCTGGTGAAACACTGGCTGTTTTTCTAATGCCAGAAGCAGCTTTTCTGAAAAACAGAACCTTTGCGGGAAAATTTTCACTTTTCAGTAACTGAATTTTCCCATTTACCATAAGAAAACTAAAGGAACTTCATTTTGGTGGCCTGCTTCATGGACTTTTTAATCTGACTCCTTCACATCTCGGCTAGGCTGGGCACTCTGGAAGACCACCTTTCCTCGGTACATGCTGTGCTGTAGTACGTAAATCCCATGAATGCTGACACATCATGGGAAATACAGGTCCAGCTGGGACCTGGCTGCACGAGCCAAATACCAGCAGTGGGTTGGGAAGTCCTGGGAAGAGCTGAAGGGCAGTCTCAGAAACTACACACACATCCAAGGAGAAAGAAGTGATGATCCATGTGTGTGGTGAGTCCATACTAAGCTGGAAGAGCTGCACGCTCTTTCCAAAGGTCCAGGAAGAGGTGTGAAGGTGACTTTGCCTCCAGTTTGTGGACGATGGGCAGAAGACCTTTGCAAGCTTTGCAGAAAACCCTGTTCCCCTTCCCCAGCGCGGCGCTCTCTGCCAGCAATCATCACCTCCGCCACAGCTGAGGTGATTTGTTTTCACCGGGATGCCTGGCTCTGCCAGTGAGTGGTCTCACAATAACGTCGCTTAACCTGGTTCCACGGAAAGGAGGCGATGCTGAGATATCCACTGTGTCAGGGTAAGCCACTGTGGCTGGGTAACTCTTCCCTGGCACCTCCATGTCCACATTTGAAAACAAGAGTTGTTACGAGGCAAAACTCTGCGGGACCTTGCATGGGAATGTCCTGTAGGGAGAATAACAGTTGCCCAGCGGCACACAGAGTGGACAGAGCAGGCTTACCACAGACTCACAGCTCCTCCAAGCAAGCCAGTGCAGTGGTATCACCAAAGCCCCACAGACATATCACGAGCAATGGGCGCTCTTTGCAGTTGAACTCAGATTTTGAGGTCAGTCTCATTTTTCACACCATAATCAGGACAAAACCATATTAAAATAAATAAAGCAGATGTGGAATCCAAGCATAGGCGAACACAGCCCATTATTCTTCTTTATCACACTCTGCAATGGGTGATTTGAAAGAAGATGGTTAATTGGTGATGCTCTGCTTCGAAGAGGGACAAACAAGTCTTGGTGCTGAGGGGAGCTCCACCACTCCAGTAGCTTCTAGCAAGGGCCTGAACATCTCAGTAACAAGGAGAAGCGGGCTGGCGGGTTTCTTGAAAAGAAATATTGTTAATCATTTTCAGTGAGAGCCTTGCACCTCTCCATGAATTTAATTCAACGGCCACAGCTCTCTCGCCAGGTCCGAGACTGCATGGAGACGAACCAGCTGCAAGCCAACCTGTCAGACATGCATGGATGGGGATGGTCTTCCTAGGATCAGCCATGCATGGGGAGCAGAAGCTGCATGCCAAATTCACTGCCTGCCAGAGCAAAGACCTCGATGGAACTGGTGAGAAACCTGCTGCAGGTCTGACAATGCTCCCGCCAAGCCTACTTGTACCACTTGGGTATCTGCAAGTAAAGTGCACGCTGCAGCCTTCCCCCACCCCATCCTTACCTCCGGGGGTGTCCACAACTGCTGCTCCTAGCCCTGCCTCTTATCAGGAAGGTGACAACTCTCTACTGCTAGTAGTAGGCATTTACTGGATTTTACCCTTTCTGAGGAGAACAACCCTTGCATGTGGTGCAAGGAGCAGAGCAGGTGAGAGGAGCACCATGGTGGAGAGGGACATGAAGGATGGGATTTGAGATCAACGGCCTCACTGCCAACTGTTCAGTTGTGTTCCCAGCTTGCTGCTCTTAACAGCAAGCCACTCACATGCCCCCGCTCCAGGCACTGCTCAGCTGGTAAAGGATGAAGGCTATCAGCATGGGTTGGTCCTTCTGCTGATGAAGCCCACGATGACACCCAAGTGTGGAGGTTTCTGTGCAACACTAGGAGGGCAGCAGGTCAGGATGCTCAGGCCTGGCCCTCCATTTCAGGCCTGTCTAGAAAGGCTTCATCCTGTTGTTTCTTCCTAAAACCAAAAGCCTCTTCAACCTCCTCACTGAAACTACTAGAAATTAATTGTTCGAGTTGTATTGTCAAAGGTTATTTGCTCACAGTACCTAAGAGCCCCCAAGCACTGCACCTCAGCCAAAGGCTACAAACTGTCCTGGAGCATCTCAATGCCACTGTCCTATAGACCATGTTACTTAGATAGCAGTGGGCTGAGAGCTGCAACCTGTGTTCACGAGAACAATCAGGATGGGCATGTGACTACAGCGGCATGGACAGACTGCAGCATCACGGCAGTTATCCACCTAGTCCCACCTGTTACCTGCTCGGGATCCCTGCTCATAAAGAGACACAAAGCTGGGCCACAGTTATTCCTGGTGAGATTCCATTGGCATGGGAGGTGGCACCAGACCATCATCTTTCCCCTGTTCTTTCATCCAGAAGACTCTGGAAGGCAGTGTGGGAGGCTGCAAAACCCTGCTCTTTACTTCACATCCCCACACTGGAGTTTGTCTTTGCAGGAGGAAACATTTTAAGCATTGCAAACAGAAATGATACAGACAGTGCATCTGGAGAAGAACAGCAGTCAGTTCACTGCAGGTAGCCTCTCAAAAGAAAATACCTCCGGGCCAGATTCAAACCTGGTGTAAACAGAAGTCAATCTTCCAGCAACAGGGGGATTAGCCCCCACTCACACTAGTTTTGACTTTGCTGCTTGATGTTTATATCACTAGAGACCAAAGAATATACTTGCCAGACAAGAATAGGAATCATTAAGTCTGTGGTCCAAAGTGAGGCGCTGAACCATCTCAAAGAGTGAAGCGTGGTCAAAGTTACAGGGATTGGAAGAGATAAATTCATCCATGCCATGCTTTTGAGCTCTATCTGCATCTGTTCATTTATACATATAGAGAAAGACACCATTTAGAGAGATATAAGACATTTTAGTTGACAAATACAACAGAAAAAATATACAGTATGAAGCATGAAAGCTAAATATCTCCTCTTCCCTACATTGCCATCAACTTTTCTCTTTGCAGGCTATACAGTACATTTTTCACCTCCCATTGTCAACTTGCATCAGTTATGGACTATCTCATTGCATTTAGGCAAAAGATTTTAGAATCAACATCTTGTCAACTGCTCATTATAGTGAATTTATTCTGTACTTAAAACCAGAACATAAACCCAAGAACTTACTCTGCATCTTACAGTCCGCTGTGAGTTAACAGAATTTTGGCTCACGTAAGTAAATTAGCTCCTATTTAGATAGTTGCAGTTAATTACAATAGATTCTGCCATTCTAATGAAGTTACAGCTGTAGCATTTTTCTCTACATTTACTGGATTTTCTAGGTATCAGACCAGTTACGTTGTTCTATATCCCAATGCCAATGTTTGTCCCCCCACTGACAATTTTTTTCCTAATGGCAACTCTAAATGCTACCTCACCAAAATAAAAAGATGCTCTTTTAAGCACTGCTAAGAAGTTAAATTGAGATGTAGTTTGCTGTCACTGAGGCAGTAACCACATCGTGCGGTGGAGCTGCCAGTCATCCCAACGGAGGGACTGAACCTCCTCTGCCTGGATTACGAGCTGCCATTTTTGGGTGAATTAACAGCCTCAACGTATTCACACTTCTCTGCTTTGGGTGACGTTTATGGGCACTAACTCCCAGGGGCTAATTAATTAATCTCAACATGGTTAACTAAAAGTACACCGAATTCAGCAGTTGAAATGAAGCCGCCAAGCCAGCCTGGGTGCGGCCAGCCGGGATCCCGCTGGGAGCAGGCTTTGTTCTACCAGCGGCCATGGAATTAAAGGACACCTTTCACTCGGTTTTGTCCATGCTCAGCTTCCCACTATATGGGTTCTTGCCAAATCCTCAACAAAGAAAACAGGATTTAAATCCTTCCCCTGTTTATAGCCTCCCAGGGGAGCTGGGTGGCCTTGAAACAATGTGACTGAAAGGACACAAAAATGCAGTTTTCAGCAATAGTACTATATGGTAACTGTATTTGTTTTAAAACAAAATCCCTCCGTACCAGAAAAAAACAAAAAACCTTGATATTAAAAAAATAAATAAAAAACCAAAAGGAGCTTTAAATGACAATGAGACAGTGTTCTTTTATGTATGTTTTACTATTTAATATTAAGCTGTGAAGGATGGCAAGTCTTCCTAAATGCCTCGTTCATGTCTGTGCTCTCAGATATTACTGATCGTTGGAAGCAATCTTTACATTTTCTGTATAGTCTGTCGTTAGCTATATACAAACTATATAAATAACATCACCCACTGGAAAGAAATCAGACAAATTAAAACATGTAACATTTCAATTAGCTGCTAGCAACACTTAATTCAGCAGTAGCTGGCAATTTTCCTCGTTAAAACCCTGGTGAATAAACACTGATTTTTTTTCCTACAGCTGGTTAATTTTTGAGAGTCTGCTCCCCTGTTTCACTCCGTGTGTGGGTCCTGCTGCCTCCATCCCTGGTCCCAAATCCCCCCCCTCTGCCTTTGCTGGCAGCTCCCTGCATTGAGCACGGGGACAGAAGAAGCTGCTGACAGTGTCGAGGGACTTGGCAGCACAAGGGCTGGCTCAGGGGACGGGGACAACATCCCCGATGAGCACATCACCTCCCCGGCATCCTTGGGCGCGGGATGCGAAGCCCACCCAGTCCCGGGGCTCGCGGCGTGGGCCGGCTCCTGTCTGTTTTGACAGCTTTCTGCCCCATCGTCTCTGTCCCTTTGGGCCACGATCGATTTGATTGCATTCACTCCCAAAGAGTTCGTCTGTGCTGTTTTCGATTCCATCCCTAGTGTCCGCAAAATGCTTTAACAGCTATTATCAGACTATTTTTAAGGCTTGCTGCTTTGCCCGGCTCCTCAGAACTGACTGCAAGCTGACAAATTGGCTGGAGGCCTTCATTTGCCAGCTTTGCTCAGAGATTTTATTATTTTTCAATTAGGAGCCCTGATACACTGTCAATCCTCCTGCTCAGCCAACAAGGCTCTGAGAGCTGGGTAAATCAGCTGGAAATTTGAAGAGTCCTCTAGCCCTTTAGCTGGTGAACTTTTTTGAGCATATGTGCTATAAAGCATGTTTGAAATGATTATTTTTTAGTCCAGACTAATATGCTTTTCCCCACTTTATGTGCGAGGAGGGCACAGAGCGGACCGTTGGCTGGTGTGAACTGATGGAAGCTCTGATAGTTTCCACGGAGCTGAGGGTCTGCCCTGGGCTTTTTCAGATCTTCTCCCTGCCCAAGACAGGGGCACAGAGAGTTCCCTGCCATGCGTGAGAACAGCCACAGTGATTAAACGGCCATCATGACTGTCCGTAATCAGGGGCAATTTTTACTTTCATTAATCACTTGGAAGCCACATCTTACTGAGCATCCCGCTGGGTGCCTGCTTGAAAGCCCAATTGCCTGAAATCTCCCCACCTCAGAACACAGACCTGAAGAGAGAGACATCAGACATATCACTGCATGAGCTCGAGCAACCAAAAAGAGCCATAAGTCACACCACTTCTGCTCAGTTGGTGGTTTAAAATGAGGTTTTCTGTCATGGAAGGAAGATGACCAGCCACAGCTCTCCCTGCAGCAGCCCAGCACGGCGGTTCCTGCATGGTCAAACCATTTTGCAGTGGCAGAGCTGTGGGGCTGGGTGGGTGCACGTCGCCCACCCAGGGGATAAAGCTGGCGTGCTGTGAACTGGAGAGGTCTTTGGAGAATGTTAATACACACAGGTACTTCTCTTAAATGCTCTGCTCTGGCCCAGATGCTCAAAATTCTTAAAAATAACTAGGAGTAGGTTAAAGAGGACAATCCTACACTAAACTCACCATTCCTTAAGTAGGAAATAAACACCCCATGCAACTTGCAGTTCATTTTTGCATTTTTCCAGTGGACTCATTTTAAAAAATTAAATTTAGGAATCGAATTACACCGAAAGCATTAAACTTCCTAGGCAATACAAAAAGAAAAGGATCGATCTAAACATATTATTACTCTGCCTCAGACAGCTGATCTGAGGTTTAAAATAATGCCAACATCTTCATATGAAATAAGTTTTATGTATAATCTACCTTCTTTCAAAAGGACTTGTATAGTTTGAACGAGATTTTTAAAAAGCACAAGATGAGAATGGCTAATATTCACACCCGAACCGTACAGCTCATTTGCGAGTACTTTAAACTAATTGTTTACGTCAAATAGGGTTGCTTTTTTGACCCTGCTCTGTTATTCTAGCTAAAAAGAAAGAAGAAGCCAAAGAAAGAAAGTTATATGATGCTCCAGTAATTTACAACCCCTTCCCAAGGTGCCGTGCCAAGCTCGCTGGTGCTTCTTTTTTCGGGGCCCCAGCCAAAACGCTGCTGCAGGCGCACAGAAGTTACCTGACGTATTTAGACAAGCTGCACACAGCTGCAGCTGAGAGGTGCGCGATGGTGGGCTCGGATGGGAGGCTGCCAGCGCAGGGAAACGGGCAGCACAGACTCCCCGAACCTTCTTCTGGAAAACTGCAGACTCTGCCCTGTTGTCCTACAGCGGCTCACCTACACTGCGGGCTTTTTAAAATACTGCTGCGTTTATTTTGTTCTTTTTTATCCAGTTTGCATTTTACACTGACTCCATTAACTAGCTCCCTGTCACATACACACTCCCTACCAGCATCTGAAATCAGAGCCTTCAAAATCTGCCAGTGTCAGGAACACAAAGATTTCGACAACCGTAACGCAAACCAAAGGACTGTCCCACCATTTGGTCCTCCGAGGGCTGTAGTTCGCTCTACCTAACTGTTATTTAAAAAGGAAGAGACAAAACAGTCAAATCTCTCCATCGTTTTTAAAAATATATTTCCCTGCCCTCTGCATTTCTTTTGCTTCAGTAATAATTTTGGCAGATTCTGCTCCAAGAGTGGTGAAGTTAATAGCGGGGGACAAGCTCCATAAAAGAATTCTTGTTATAAAAGGCTTTAGGTAGCCATTTTATTGTAAGAATTTCTTACTCCGGATTTATTTCTTTTCGTTAATGAGTGACTTTTAGTACCAAAGGCAAGTGAACATCCAGTAAATTTTACCACACATTTACTTATTAAAAAAACCAAAAAAACCCCAACAAACAAAAAAACCCAAACAACTGTAAATTAAAAGGTGACTTTGTATCTTACTCATCTGGAAAATGTGTGCTTGTCATATCTGCTTGACATTACAAGAATGAAGATGTGGTTTGGACAGTAACAAACAATGACACTAGTCAACCTCATCAGGAGACATGAAATAAAGGAATGACAATGATTGATGGCAGCTATTCATTTACAGATATTTCTAGAAAACTCTTCGCTGGCCTGGATGGGCAAAGCGGCAGAAGTTTTCCAGCCTGTGTGGTACTCGCTGGCAATGCACCGGGGCGGGCAGGCGACAGCGTGTCCACCGTGACCCGCCACCCGCTCGGGTCCCCTCCTGCTCTCGCTGCTTAAGCAGAGCTAACGGACACGCTTGGCCTGCGACTTGTTAAAGAAATACCCAGAAGAAACCTCGTTTTGTTCGGCTGTGTGGAGTGAGAGGCTTTACCGGCAAATACCGGTCTTCTGGAGGGGGAAAGAAACCCCATACTGGGACTTAAAATGCCGGGCTGTTGATTGTGAGCGAGCTGCTGGCAGTGCTGGCTGGTGACTTACCGAGTCCCCTCCTCGCCGTGCACTGTGGCATTGCCACCTCTGAAAAGTGATGTGTGTGTGTCTGTGTGAGTGTCTGGGGCTCTGCAACCTCCTCCCCGCTACGAGCTGCGGCCGCTGCAGCAGCCTGAACTCGCCTCTCAGCTGGGTATCTAAGAGCTCTTTTTTTTTCCCTTCGTATTATTCCACGTTAGAAGATGGCTTTAAATTTAATTGGCTGTTTATTCCTGCGTTTTATGGCTTTTCCCCTGCTGCAAACAAATTATTTTCTGCTCGAGTTACAATTTTAAGCAGCTATTAAGAATGTTCCTGTAAATCACCAGAAACACCAGGCACTGAACTGAAATCTAAGTTATCTAATGTTTGGTCGTCAGATGAATAAAGAATTTGTAGTATGCACTTACATAATTCCTTGTGTGGCAAGTTAAAAGCACAGTTTTAGAACAGCTATTTATAATATAAAACATTGTTTCACAGCATTTTTATAACTATTTAAAAATATTTTGAATTGGATGACTGCAGGAACCTGCGAATTTGTATCTCGTAAGTTAGATCCCATGCTTCTTAAAGCACGTAGAAGTCATTTACAGGCTGGTTTTAAATTCATGCAAGTTATGTGAGAACTGAATTGACGTTTTAATTC
>NW_010434156.1:26961-31584 GCF_000710305.1 Buceros rhinoceros silvestris | reverse complement strand
GCATCTGCAAGTTGACAATACAGAAGACACAGCAGCGTTCTCATATCTCTAACTATCTAAAAAAATAAAGCAATTAAAGCACAAAACTAATAATCTAATAGGATAGCAATGCATTGTAGTGCAAATACATGTAATGTTGCCAGACCCAAGTTCATTCATTCATTCACTCTTTCTTTCTTTCTTTCAAAGAGATAAAAAAATCTGTATTTCCATCACATTGAACTTTTTTCTTTTAGATTTTTTTTTTTGTGGTAACGTCTGATAAGAATCTTCTTTGGAAATCCAAACATTTAGAAAACAAAAAAAAGAAAGAAAAAAGAAAGTGTCTACTGAGAAGGAATTCTGCCTGCTACCCAGGGCTATATTTATACACACACGCACATACTCACACACAGAAAAAAAAAAAAAAGAAGAAAAAAGAAACAAAAGGAGGAAGAAGAAAAAAAGAGTCTTGTTTGATGGCCAGGAGGGATGACACCGCCTGTTCCTTCTCATAATTGCATTCAGATACTCTGGATACATATTTGCCAGCTCTCATGACCCACTGATGCTATTCCCTCCTAAGGAAAGCAGGCACTCACCAGGTGACAGAGAAGCAGCTTTTAGCACCAATAAAGGATTTGTAGCCGGTGCATTTAATATTGACAAAGTCTAAGGAGAAGCTCTTTTACAGCACAAGTTTGGGCTCTTATCTTTATCAAAGCAGGTATTCCATCGGGAAAAGGTAAAATAATAATTCCCCTGGCTTATTCTTTGGCAAGCGTTGCTTTGATTGGTGATCGAGACCCACGCTAACACATTAATTTACGACCAGCTGGGGGAACAGCAGCACCCCTCTGTGACTGTGATGTATTTAAGGGAGAGCAGGTCAGCACCTCCAAACCTGGGGTGACCTAGGCTGCCACTTGCTGCTGAAATCATCCCCTAGCGAGTTTACGGGAGAGGGAACTACCAGAACTCAATGACTCAGGCTCGTTTTCACAAGGGGTTTTTTTTGTTTGTTTTTTGTTTTGTTTTGTTTTTTGGGAGGGGGGTGCTCCTGAGGAGTCCTGCACCTCATCTAGGTCTCTCGAGGTCTCCTGCCCTACCTTTCTACGCTTTGAGGTGTCCACGGTTAGCCCCGCACACTGGTGCCCTGCACCAAGCTAATCATCGGCACGGAGAGAAAGGATATTGTCAGAGTGCAAAATGATCTGTTTTCAGGCAGGAAGCAGTCAACTAGATGTAAATTCCATGAAACAAAAGAAGGTATTATTTACAGTTTTATTGTGATGTTAATTAATATTTACATCTTGGAATGAAAAATAGAAATGTTAATGATTGGCTTTACTAAGAGGATCACTTGATGCCAATGTGAAAGCCAGGGAGAGAAGGCAATTATGCAAACATCACATGCATCCTAATTTCAGTATGGAAAGTTACATTTCAAACCTCAGTTCAGGAAAATAACATGGAAAGTTTGTACTACAAAATCTAAACATGAGAAAGAGTTAAGAGAAAAAAAAGCACATTGCATATGTCAGATAATCTAGTCTGATTATCTGAGCTGTGCTAGCTACAGGGAAGCACTTACCCTTGAGTCCAGCTAGAAGTTAGCAGGGTAAGAAGGAACAAACCAGAATAACATAAAGACTAGCAACAAGGCTCAGGAAAGCAGACAGGAGCCCTAACCTAGCAGCTAAATATCTGGGTTCAAGCAAAGAATGAAAAAGAAACGTAAAGAAATCAAACCAACCAACCAAAAAAAAAAAAAAAACCAAACCAAAACCCACTTACAGCTGAAAATTTCTTAAGCAGCTCAATAAACCTCACTACTTACTATGGGGGAACAAATCATTACAAATTCTCAAAACAACCAACTTTTTGTATATGGTGTGATTAACAGTCATTAAATATAAACAGACATTAAAAAATGAACTATAACCACAAGTGATACGTAAAACAAGAACAGACCAATCTTTCATGTTCAAAAGAAAAGGGGTTAGAAAAAAAAAAATGAATGTTGAGCATGTTTGGGAATTTTGTTTGATGCATCACTAACACAGAACGAACAAAGATTGGTGCTTTCAGACAAGTGACCACTTTTATGAAGCTTAAATATTGCCAAAAGGTGTAGTATGTATCGGCAGCGTTATTGACTATAATACTGTGCATGATTCCAACAGGAAACAAGAGCAGTTTTGGGTTTTTTCTTTCATAATGCGAACACTGGAGAAAAGCACAGCTTTGCGTGAATGGAGTTTTTCTTTAAAATTGTAGCAAAACAAAAAAAGCAAAACTTTTCACTCTAACAGGTATTGTTCACCCACATAAAAGGAATTGTAGAGTCATACACAAATTAATGAATAGCAGGATCTATTTTTTTTTCAGTACTTAAATTGCAAATAAAATAAACTCCACCCTGGTTCAGAGCTGTCTGTTTACTTCCAAGTCAAGAGCTGCTATTGAACCGCGGTTGAGAATTTGAGTACTGCTCGAAGTTTGTACTGAGTCAAAAGAGGTGGGAACCAAATGAATTCACTATTTCTCCCAAGTTTCTCCAATAGGAAAATATGTTCTTCTCAAGTTTCTGTTTAACAGACAGCTCCATCACAGGAGCGGAGGGCTGGATTTTCTCTGCATGTGCATGCATGCGCATGTGCCGTCTCGGTCTGCTACAACATGAAAGCTAGAACAACAGCTACTCGTCAAATGGCTTAACATTTACTTCTTTGCACACCCTCATTCACCATAGCCTCTAATAAGCACAAAAAAATGACAGGGATAGAGATAAATGTACAAGAATAAAATGTCTCACACAAGTCCTTACCTTTCTGCAGGCCAAAAAAAAAAAACAAAACCAAACAACCCCAAGCAAAAAAAACCCAATAACAAACCAAGACCCTTTTAAAAATGCAATACTTGATATGTTTGAAGACCGAAGGAGCTGAGATATGTATTTGCGCATTTAAGACTCCCGACAAGCCATCATTTGTGACATGCATGACTCACTTCTGATTAACTGCTGTGCCCAATGACTTTTGCAACGAGCGCTGCCACGTACAAACGCCGAAATATGAAAAATGAGTAGCCGTTGCTGTTGAGATGAAGCTGTACTATGCATGCTGCCCTCCTCCTCCTCTTGTAGGATGAAGGTAGTGAGCACAAAGAGCTGTCGGAGGGCTCTAGATCCAAGGGAGGAGGAGGAAGGAATACTAAGGACAAAACACATTAGCCCAGAAGATGCTGAAGGAGCAAGTCTTCGTCAGACTGATGAGCCAACTGGTTTCCCCCTTCCAGACTTTGGCACAACAAAACCAAGAGGGTTTCCCAGTGCTTGCAGCAAAAAGGGGAGCCTGAAGCCACCCAGCTTATGGGGAAAACACACTGCGGATGAAAGGAGGGTGGTGGCATCAAAAAAGCCAAATGATCTGGATTTGGAGCAAGTGAGAGAAACTGAGTTCAGACCTTGACCCCCTCAGATGCCTTGGAAGGACCACGGGGTGAAGTCTTGGGTGTTTTCATCAGAAGGGAGGATGAGGGATCCCTGCCTCCTGGCAGGCAAGTGAGATGGAAAAAACAAGGTCAAACCTGTGGCATTTCTCTGGCTCTGGGCACAGTCAGGCTGATACAGGTCTGCAGAACCATGGGCAGCACAGGTCTCTGGTGGATGGGCTGAGCTGTGGTTAGATGCAGAGAGGATTCCTAGGCTCATTCACGGACTTCACCGCTCCCTGGCAAGGACTAGGTCAAGCCAGCTGCCCTGTCTCCATCCCAGGTAACCTGAGCAGGGAGGTTTAGCTGTCCCCACACACACTGTGCTTGGCTGTGCATGGGGACAACACATCTGATGGTCCATGGGGCCAGGCATTTCCTTGCTCTCCCCAAACTCCTGGCAGACTTTGCCATAGCTGATTCCAGGCAAATATAATGTGTCTGGGAAAGGGACCCTTCACCTGACCCCACATATTGGTCTGGAAAAGTGAATACTCCCTAAACATCAGGAATTTACCCAGCAGAAAATTTCTCCAGGCCTGATGTCTGCAGAAATGGGAGAAGACTGGAGGGAAAGGTTCTTCCTCAGTTTGATGTTCTCTCACTGCCCTCATCCTAATCCACAGGGATCGTGTTGGGACGAGCACGAGTACATCCTCTTTGCACCAACCACACACCTAAGAGCATCCTTCAGTATCACTTCTTAGGAGAAGGAGCCACAAGCAGCATCCCTCTGGCACTCTCCCTTGCTACACTTAGAAGGCTTTTAGCATGTAAAGAAGCAGCCATAGAAGGACCTGTGCCTGCTACTCCAGGAACCTGGGAAGAGGGTCACACAACCCCTGGGAGTGCTCTCAGGTGAGCACGATTCTGCCAGGTCAAGAGGCTAATCACAGCCAGTAAACTTCCCAACTTGCAAGAGCCCAGTTCCTACCTCCCACTTTGGCTTCCTGGGAGACGCCCTTCCTTCCTGACCCCAATCCTTTACACCTTGCACCCCCAAAGTCTGGCTGGGATGAACAGGATGAGGTCACTGAAATGAAAACACTGATTATGGGTTTACCACACTGCCTCATGCTACATCCTCACCGACAGCAGCAGCAACGCGAGGCAGAAGAGAGTCCAAAATATGCAGGTATGTGGAGGATG
>NW_010434156.1:8827-26880 GCF_000710305.1 Buceros rhinoceros silvestris | reverse complement strand
AAAAAAAAAAAAAAAAAAAAAAGGCAAGCAGCAAGCAGAGGTTTTCTGCTGTAACACTAGTTGTACAGTTGATATCTTGTATTGTTATTTTCTAAATACTGTCATGAAGAAGCTAAACCAACAGAAAACAGTCAAATGATATTGATAAACAAGGGGCAGATGTTTCTGAGTTCCTTACAACAAAATACTCCAAAACAGCTTTGGAGAGACTATTTTAAATTTTGAAATCTGATTTAATGAGAAGAATTTGATAATCTTTACCACTTTTCCTCACTTTACTTCTAAGTAATGATACTAATTCTTAAATTTTGCTGACACTAGCAAGAACTGCTGTACGTTACAGTACAAAGGGGCTCCAGACATGTGATCGAGACCTTCAAGAAAAATGAGAGAGGCCGCATTTGTCTGGTTTATAACCAAATTACATTTGCAAGACAAAAGAAATTGCTCTAAATTTCAAATTAAGCAACTGGGTATAACTGCACAGGACATGCAGCATAGCTACGACTTAAAAGATGATTGCTTTAAATTCACATCTAACTGGCCTGCAAAGCAACCTGTTAAAAATACCATATGTTTTCCCACAGTTGAATATTCAACAGGAGACCTCTTTTTGTGTGTGCATTTCGTACTTGCAAGATTTGCACCTGTAGTTCCGAGCACGTGATGCATTTGATAGACAGCTAATGGCGCTAATGAATTGCTCTGATCTGGGTGTGCAGCTTATTGTGTGAGGGCAAAACGCGTGTCTGCAGAAAGCAAGCTGGGGCTCAGGCTCCCAGATCCCAGTCTCTCCTCCATCAAGTATTGCACTTTAAAATACTCATTGACAAGTTGCCCAAGGAATTTTGTTTCTTGGGTTTGGTTGTGCTAAACACACAGGTTAACTGCTTCTGGATCCACTGATGTAAAAAGCAGCTTAATGATAATGAAAAAAATTGCATTTTCGAGTCAGAAACATGTGTGCAAATATTGATTTACATCAGTGCAGAAAATCTTTCCATCAAAGACTTCTGCTCTCTAGGAGAACTTATTTACTTACAAAATTGAGAGATTGGGGCGTCTAGCTGGGGTACATTTCCTCCTTTAGCATTTAGCTTTTGCACTTGGGTAGGCGGCACAGGTTTGTGGGACTGGCCGGTGGCTCTGTACATGGCTTGGACCCACAGGATACGGTCCTGCTCATCGTCACTTGCAAAAATCACCGTGTCTCCTTCCTTCACCGCATTGAAGAATGCTCTGCCGCCCTCCAAACCTGGCAGAAGAAGCAGCAACAAAGGAGTTTTGCAGACTTTGAGGCCATCCAGGGCATCTCCCCTGGCTTCCCACCCCACCACCATCCCAGGTGTCCCCAGCCAGCCCTGTACTGCCCCTGGCCAAACTCAGTCCCCTCACCTGCACCAAACTTACCTGCAAGAGAGCCCAGCAGGCCCCCAGGTAGCACCCTGCACTGCAATTACTAAAGCACACCCAGCACATGTGGATTCATTGCTTCTCTCACCTACAGCCCCGTTTGTGCAGGTCCCACGCGTGCTGCTCTGCGGGAGCCCCATTAAAAATGGGGTTTGAGGGGACGTGGTGGGAGGTCTCCCATTAGACTGAGGGCATCAGTGCTCACACTGCACAGAATGTGCTTGGGTGATGTGCTTATTTCTGTCTTTGCCCTGATTCAGCACCCACCTCCCTAACGCGAGAATTAACCAGGAATCAAGGTCTTGATAACCAGCCTACTGTGTCTTTCTTCATCTCCTCTGGAGATGGATACCATTATCCAGGGCATGGTGAGGATCACCACACTCAACACATCACCCCACTGAAATAAAACAAATGTGGTGCTCCTGCCACTTGGAGAAGGGTCTCACTACTCAACGGGTACCTTCAGGTACCGGGGGCCTTCTGCCCCTGCCCCTTCACTCATTCACAGAGAGACGATGGGGCAGGCAAAAATGCTGGTTTGGTCCCATAAATATTTTCCACAATGAAGAGAGGCATAGCTGCTGACCTTCTATTTGGGGAATATAATCTGAACATGCAGGTTAGGATCATTACTTGATTTGAGCATTCAGTTCACAACGAAATTTCTTTGGAATTCAAGCATCTAATTCACTGAGGCTCCCCAGAAGAGACAAGTCTCCCCCTCCCCTGGTGCACCTCCTAGCTCAATTTCTTAGATCTATTTATAGTAAAGTCATGCATAGCTAATGCTCAGTATAAACACAAACATATTTATAATAATGTTGATCACAGTTTGACTGCATGCAGGGAGACGGAGAGAGAGGACTCCCGTTTGGGAGCTGCACGCAGCACAGTGAGCACAAGCACCTCTGGGTGCAGCAGCAAGCTGCCGGTCCCCGTACCTGGCTGCGGGTCGGTGTAGTCCACAGTGTATCCGTCAAGCTGCAGCAGCTCCTGAGGTTCAGCTTTTTTCTCCCGGTAGCTGCACATAGCAAATGTGTATTGACTAACCTGGAGAAAATCACAAAGCTAAGATGGCACCGGGTGATCACAAGGCAATCCAAAGTGCTTACCAACGCCGCGTGCTGACAGCGTGTTTACAGGGACCCGGTGGGTGCTGGGGTAATTTTGACAGTCATTGCCCATACCAGACAGACGAAACTTTTTACCAGGCTTTTGCAAAGCTCTCTTAACACACCCTGCTGCGGCAGCCATCTAATTCTCTGCATCAGTACAGACAGTGGTTTAATTTCCTCCATAAGAGGAAGCTCCACGCTTTAAAACCCTCTATCATTCATCCCCAGACAAGTGCAAGAGTGACACCCTGTCACAAACAATGTGAGCTAAATTGCTAGGTGCCAGTCATATTAAAGCAATCTTAAGATCCCACTGATCTCGGCAGTTGTTGTCATCAGTGCTGTAAATGGCAGCTCTCACTCCTCTGAGGTACCATCTGCATGACATGATACATTCAATGTCAAGCTCTTGACGGAAGCCGACTCAGCTGCAGGGGCTTTGCCAGGCTCCCGGATCGCCTTTAGGAGGCCATCAGGCCGCATCAAGACCCCGTGCGTACTCAGTGTGCTGCAATCTGGATGGTCGGCCAGAAGCTCGTCCAGGGAGGAGAGGAGAGGGGAGGATTCTCCGTGCCCCGGGCTAGGAACTCACAGGGAAATTTACTGTCAAATGATTTCAAATGACTTTGTTAAGGTTGTGTCACATCCTGGGTGCCTGACGTAATTTTATTTGTCTGGATATTTCCTTGACCTCTGGAGGAAACTTTAGAACTCTGGTGGGTGGCAATGGATCATGCTCGTCATTTTTTGGAAGTCGGGAGAGATCCTGAAAGCCGGGCGGGAGGCTGGGAGTTTGCCTTTAAACTTCAGGCAAATTGCTCAGCTACAAATACACGTGCAGCACCTATTTTGGTGGCATCTATCACTAATAAAATGTCATTTACTTAAGTCAGGGCACCCATCTATTGGCATAGCGTCTCCCAACCCGCGCTCGGTTTATTGCTGCCCTCTGCGGGTTTCTGCTAGCTGCCAGCCTGCTCTCAGCAGCCCTGCCTGCACTGTGCCTTCCTCCAGGAACAGCTCCAAAAGCCACCTAAGAATAAACCCTATCATTAACACATTTGTGGGAGTAAGACTAAAAGTGATGCTTTAAGCCTCTTGCATCCTCCTTAAAACTACCAGCACTGACGGAAGATTGACAAGTAACAGACCAATAGCAGGAGCACTCCAGTGCATATTCTATGCTATGAACTTTGAATGCATACCATAGTACCGGCAACACAGAAATTCAAAAGATTAACAGGAAGAAATCTAAAAATAACCTAGTGCCCCACAGCACAACGTTCAGACGGCTCCTGCAGCGATCACTCAGTTATACTTGCAGTATGTTGCTGCCCTCTCCTGGACAAAGTCTTGAATGCGCTTTATTTGTGGTAAGATCCTGGAGATGTCATCTGAGCGGTGAGGATTTGATTTCTCTGTGTTAGACAGCCTGAACTTCAGGGACTGTGCGATAAACTTAATTCCTGAAATGAGTCAGTGCTAACCTATGCTGACATCATTGATTAAAAACATTAACACAGCTAATGGTTTGTTGTTCTCCTGTATGCTCTACAGCAATAGGTAAAATCCATTCAGTAGTTGAGTTTCCTCTTTTCTGACCTTGAACATGAGGTCCAAATTTCAGGCTCTTCTTTATGTACAAACAACTCCTCCCCTCTTTGGATGCAGAAGATATTCTTCATCCCTATCAATAAGCCAGCCATATCAACACAACAGAAATATCCAGAAACACATGCAGGCATCTCAGAGCTTATACTTCTCATGTTAAAAGTTACAAAAGACAGATGTAGACAGTAGGCTCTGGTGAAGCTATCCTGGGACAGAGGGAAAGCAAACTAGTCTCTCCTGTTAGCATTCTCATGATTTCCTGGGAAGAAGGTGCTCTACATCAGTATTAGAAGAGATCTCTAAGAGAAACCTACAGAAACCTGCGGGTCTACAAGGTGTGATGAGCCAGAGCTCACCTGGGTTCAAATCCTACTTCTTCTCTACTCAACAGCTCAAGTGTTCTTGTCTACTCAAAGCCCAAGCGCACGTGCCCGAGAACCTGCTGGCAGGAGGCAGGCCAGGATCAGGCTGGAGGGAAGAGACAACAGACGGCCTCTGGAAAAGGTGCCAGCTGTGCCATGCAGAGTACCTGCACCTACACAACTCCAGGTACTAACTTCAAGGACTGGCAAGACTGCCTGTCTGTCCTAACCTGCTGCCCCAAGCGTTCAGTGCTTGGGCTCAGGAAGAAGCTGACGCCCTGGCTACCAGCGCAATGTGGCTGCTTCCGTTTACAAGTGCTGGTAAAGCAAAACCCGACGAAACGAGATTCTGGAAAGCTCGGTATGTCACGATGGTGCTTCAATGTTGAACAGCGCTGTAGGGTCAAGTGGAGATTGCAGCTTGCCTTTCATCGGTCCTCTAAAACACTGCGCTCTACAGAGCCTGCTTGCTGTAGAAGCTTGGAAGTGGCCAGACAAGTGAAACGGTTAATAGCAGAAATTAATCTTACAGCCTGCTGAGTTCACACCGAACCACAGCGGAGTATGAGAGCGAGCGAGCAGATGGGATGGGCAAGATGAATGGTTTGAGTAATTGGAAAAAACACAGATACAGAGAGGAAATTGAAGGAAGACAGAGGAGAAATCTCTGCCCAGTGAGGGACAAACTCTCAGAGCAGCTGGGATTTTGCCCAGGAACTCGATGAGGGCCAGGAAAGGAGCATCTAAGGAAGCTGAACGGAGAGAAATGAAAAGGGAAATAATCCAAGGCTGCCCTGGCTGGTTCATTACAAAAAGATGGAAAATGTTTTGAGAAAAAATTTGAGACGAACAGAAGGAAAAGAAAGCGGTAAAAAAAAAAAGAGAAAAATACAAAGAAATTCAGGAAAGGGGAAGCAGACAGCAGGAGACAAATGCCAAAGTTCACTATTCCCAGGTTGCTAAATCAGATCTGACTTTCTTGGCACTTGACCATATTCTGTCACCAGTTATATAATCCAACTGATTAATAAATACAGTAGATGTGTATTAACCAGTCCTGACTTTGTCCTTGTTTTTCCACCAGAGACTCCTGCTCTAGTGAGCGCTGCTTTCCCCAGGAGCCTGCTCAAACCTGTTAATTGTCGTGCCTTATACGCTGAGCTCAGTCGTTTGCCTCCCCCTTTCTCACTGTTGACATAACACCGCCTCACTTGGGTTAAACTCTTAAATGGACCTTTCCTAGATTAACAGCATGCATTTTGTCCCAAGGGAGAGAAACTGTGCTAAGATACTGCCAGTTGCAATACAGCTTTCCACTTTGATGGGAGACTCTTGTCCTCTGGTTGCAGCTGTATGTTGCCTTCCGAACCCTTTCCTGACACAAATGAGCAGAGGAAATATCTAGCTTAAAGAAAAAAATGTGAAAACAACAGTTCTCACATCCCAGCATGTCCGTTCGGCCCTAAACAATTGCATATAGCAGTTGTCCTGCCTTCTTCCTTCAAGTAGGAGGTGTGTGTGTTCTCCTCGGCAGGGCTCTGTGATGGGACTCCATCCCACGTGAATATGGATGGGACATGCAGAACCTACTGTAGCCAGGTGTAACAAGCTGGGGCTTCTGTTTAACCAGCGGTTTCCAAACATTTTGTATTTATCATCAACACTCAAGGTTTTTTAAGAATCACCACCTATGCCCAGTTCTCAGTGAGGGTCTAACAGAAAACGTGATTTAATATGATCATGGAGACCAGCTATGGGTCATTTATCTTGACCTGAGGACCACGGTCTAGGACCGCCGGTGTAGTACCCTGCAATTTTGCTGAATTATTTTTGAATGCTGTTGGTTATTCAGAGTTACTGAACACTTACTTCATTTCATTTTATCCGAGTCAGCTGAGTCTTGCTAAAAGCAGGAGCTGTCACTGTTAGTCTAAATTATAATGAGTTCAGGGAGTCTGTCACTAGAACAATAGATCCAGGCGTAGACACTGCAACTGGTTTTAATCTGCAGAGAGTTGATCTGGTTCCAACAACATTCTGCAAACACCATCAGACACAAGCAGCTGAAAACTGCTTCAAGCTACTCGGCAGACATGTCATCCAGGTACCATGGAGTGTTACTTCCCATATGCTGCCAGAGCACAGAAATGGGGTTATGACAAGAGAAGAACAGATTTGGTCTGAAATCTCAATGTAATTAATTCACTTGCCCTTAAGAATCATTATAAGAAAATTCCTATCGCAAAGCCAGCAAACCCACCAGAACCAACAATAGTGTTGTTGCCAGTACAGCACATTAGACCTTGCAAAGAATTAATACAAGCTCTGCCAGCTATCAAAAATCCCAGCTTTTGCACGATCAAGGGTCTAATTGGCAAACCAGCTGAAATCGGTATGCTGTGCTCAGGCAGCTGATAGAGCAACTTGAGAAACAATTGCAACATCTGTGATGGATGCACATTTTCTTTCCTAACCAGCCAGGAAGAACTTTGCCCTAAATTGCTCCCTGGCTTTCGCTTACCACCTCCACTGGTGTTACTGTTGCCTTTACGAAGCATTTTCCTCACTTGTGATGCTGCGGACCATTTCCATCCAAGCTCAGGGCCATATTCTGCCATCACTTTCACGCTGCATATCTCAGGATTTAAAATTAGGCAAGTAACGAGTCTCTGCCATGTAATTTACATCTAATCAGTATTCTGCTCTTCTGCTGCTCATCTCAAAGGGTGTCTACGAGAAGGGTGGGCAGCGTGCAGAGAGGACTGCAATTCATTCGGAAGAGAAAACTATCCCCTCTTAACGCACGGGTGCATGCTGGAGGAGCATGCTCTGCCAGCCGTGCCATGCTGGAAACCTTCCCCGAGGGGTTGAACCAAGTCCACCCAGCAACGTGTGTGCTGGAGAGGTGAGGCCCAGTAGAAATGGCACAAAGGAACCGCTCCCACCCACTACACCCAAACAAATCATCTCCACTTCTATACAACCCTCGCAGCTACAGACACAGAAGGTGCGAGGGATTATTCCACCCAAATTACAAGGCAGTTACTGCTCCTTTCCCCTTCTTTCCAGGGCTTACACAAACCACGTAGCAGTGGAAGCACTTCCCTGCAGAGCTCTTTTTTTCTACATACATGTGCAAAGCCTCCGTTCATACCAGCGAGGCATCACTGACACAAAAGAGACAAAATGCCATCAACACCTTCCTCCTTGGTGCCGCCCATGCAGTTTGGCACTTTTGTGCCTTGTTTAGATGGTTATGAAGAGTTTGAGTATTTATTACCACGAATTTCTTAACCGCTGGTAAGAGAAGGCAGAGCGGTACCACCCAACAGCACTGAAGGAACCGAGGCTGCATCCATCTGAAATGGGGAAAGGAGGCAGGAGAGGGCACAGGACCAGGAAGAGGAGAAGGCTACTCTGCAGGGGACAGGAGAGGAGACAGAGCTGAAACAGAAGATGCTACAGGTAAGAGGCAGAGACAAGGGATTGGAAAGGAAGCGTTTAGTTATTCACCCAAATGTACAGCCTTGCCCTCCTCACAGTGTCATGGACTTTATGCTTTGGATTCCATCTCTCAGCTCTGGGGCAAGCAGGAGCCTGGGGCAGATAAACAAGCTCCTGAAACAGGGGCTGCTTCTTGTCTGTTCCTTATGTAATGGAGCCAGCTCACCTTCCTGCGGGGGTTATTTTCTGTCTGTAGTTTAGCAGAGTTCAGAGCATCCTGGACATCAACACCTTTGCTGCCAATCCCTGCTCGTATCAGCACCCATCCTTTGCATTGCATGAAAAGCAAATGACAAACATACGGACAGCAAAGTATTTTTATTCCATCTTTATTGCCTGCTGACATGTTCAATATGCTCAAACTACATCTGAGGGACTGCATAGAGAGTGTTTCTTGTTTATATTTGATGTACGGCAGAACACTTTACATTGCACCAAATGTTGAGCAAACGGTAACATAACAGAGAAGCTGTAGTGGCAGCTGGAATTTTTGAGGTGGGCTACAGAGACTCTCTGAGGGCAAAAGTCTGCTCATCTTATTCAAATGAATTGCTTTTCTGGCCAAATTCTGCTCTTATATGCCAACTGACGAATACAGACCTAGTAACATGAGAAATCATGGAATAACGCTGAGAGCTTCAAATCCACAGCAAGCTGAAGAATATATAGCAACTGAAAACGAGGGAAGTAACTGCAACCATCTAGACAGGCCAAGAGAAAGGCTTCTTGAGAGAGACGTGGGAATCCATGCCCAAACCTGCAAACCCTTGCACAGAAGAGTTTCGATAGATTTGTTTACGAGAGAAGCTATGTTAGGAAAGAGGATTCTCTGCTTTGGATAATCCCTGATCGCAGGGAGAACGGGACTGAGGACTTGGTCTAACAGGAATGAATCGTCTCTCAGGAAAAAGCAATACTAGTTGCTCTACAGGTGATCGCAGACTGCCACAGCACTTTCAATTTCATTTCAGAACATAATAAAGGAAACGTACAGAGAAAAGCAATCCCTCCATCTCTGCCCAAGAACAGAGTCACTGCATAATGTTCCCAAAAAGCCTTTCCTGCATTAGGGCCTGTGCTGCTTCTTACCCTGGAGACAGTTTGGGATTTACCCCCAGCAGCAGGCACCCTGCAAGGTGCCCAGCACCCTACCTCACCAGGGCTAGTCCCTGCATGGAGGGTCCATTTGCAAACCGGATCCTCCTAGGAATGGATTACGCAGATCCTAAACCCATCACTTTTACCTAAATCTGAGTATTCTGCTTGCTCAGATAGAGCCATCTCCTGTGGCTGCTCTACACTAACACCCCTGCTTCTGTGGCCATTTTCACCCCATTTGGAGCACAAAATAAGCACTTACACTGTCACTGCTGATCATACTTGGTTATTGGACTAGGTACTCAACCGACCTCTTCAAACAGGCTCCTGCTTACATGGATCATGCGCATCACAAATTCCTTTTACCTCCTCAGGATGAGTTTTCTTACCTGCAACATAGTTCAGCGCTATGGCTGGTAGTGATGGACAGATGGGAAATGCAATTACACTTCCTACAGAGACAGACGAACTTGGACTAATAATTAACTCAAACCAAACTAACCAGTTTACACCAGGAGATATAGAAGAAGCCAGCTATGTAAGGTGAAAGATGGACTGCTTGGACTCCTTCCCTTACTGGCACAGGAAGGCCAGGACTCAACCACGCTCCATGCCAGATGTGGAGCCTGGTGCACCTGTTTACACCACCTCTGTTCTTACACAAAGTGAAATCCCAGCCCCTCCACGGCAGACCTGTCATGTGCTTCACTGGCAGCAGGATTTCACCCTCTGATTTGATCACTTTGGATCTGTGCTGGCACAAGATCTCAGTTGGATCCCATGTTACTCCATCAGAGCATCTCTGTGTTGCCTTCATCACAGGACCCTGCACAAAGTGTTATATTTCTCATACTTGGAGATGACATACTCTGGGGAACCCAGAGAGGAGCGAGAGAGAGATGGACCCAAGAGTACTCTGGCTTTAACAGGTTGGTGTGAAGATGGATTTGCTCAAACTGGGGCCTCACACTTCTGTGGCCAAGTGGTTTCAGCTGCCCTTGGGAAGGTGAGGGAAGATCTAACACACCAAGTACTGACCAGACCCTTTGAGGTACAGAGGACATTTTTGCCTGTTTCCCTGACATTCTCAACCATTGTCAAATAGACAGGTCTACTGGAACTAAGAGTGCAGAAAGTGAAGAAAAAGAAAAAAGGGAAAAAGGAAGAAAGACATCGCAAAATGATCAATGAGAGCTGTAGACAATGACAAGCAGTAATGAACTTGAAGGCAAGATAGATGTCAAGAACGATACAGTGACTCTGACGTAGCAAGTGATGAAACTTGTGTAGATTTCAATGGACTTTAAATTTTACCTGGAGGCTCAAAAGGGAGCATTGCACCTAATCACCTCCAGCCAAGACAGACCGAGCTTCCTCCTCATCTCACTAATTCCTCACTAAACCTGGTTCTCCATTTCACTGAGCTTTCATAGCTAGAGATCTGCAACTGGGATATCCTTGAGAAGCTGTATACGTTTAGTACAAAAAAATAAAATCCATGACTTCACCGACACCCTACACAGGATGACAGCTCAGCATCAATTACATAGCACTGAAAATGCCAGAGGAACGACTTAAATATTTAAATATTTTAAATATAGGAGTGATTTAAGATCACTCCTAATTGAATCTGTTACCTGGACCAGGACAAAGAACCGTTTCTTCCATCTCTTCCAAACATTTTTACCAATGGCCCATAAATACCTAGGAGAAAAGAACAGGTGAATTCAGTACACAAGTGACTATATGTTGTTCTCTTGCTTTTCACTGTGTTTTCTTTAACACCTAGAAACTGAAGTTAATGCACAAGCGGGAGTAATTACAAGACTCTTAAGCTCAGCAGCATTCATGAATATGTTTATTTCTAGCCTGAACAAATAACCCCTAAAGAAAGTGACATGAAAAAGCTTCCAGAGTATTAACACTACATAGTATTAATTCTCTCTTCCTCTTTGTCTTTCACAACTTGCTCAGAATTTAGAAGCCCTTTAATGCCCATGAATAGCTATGACATGGTCAGATGGGTGAAGAATACATTTGTAACGGAAGAATTAAGGGAGAGAAACCCCAAATGTCGCTTTAAGCCTTCACAAAACCATTTGGTTGAGGGGAGCTGTCAAACAGAGGGGTATTTACTACATCAAAACCAGTACTCGGGATCCCAGTATGCACTGGACTAACTAAACCAGGACACTCCACTGAACAGCTTAAGATGAAATCCTAGAAATTGCTTGGCTACAGATTTTCAAGCAAACTGAAAAATTTCTAAGGAGGAATGAAATTACTGTTTTCTACAAAGGAAGGATGAACTTTTAAAATTAATGTCAAAATTACCATTTAATTTCTGTGATGAAGCGGCCACTGTGGCGCTGTAATACAAACACCGGCAAAAACAGGGGCAGCACCAGACTAATAATAATTATTCAGCATTAATATGATTTATGTATCATTATAATTACTTTAGTTCTGGCTGAATAAATAGAAAAACAACTCCTTGTGGTTATGCTAGTGGTTCCTTATGCCAGAATACATCCAGCAAACGCTTGGTGAAAGTCAAATCCACAAAACTCATGCTAATGTGGGCACTGAGTCCTTGGCTAGTTTAAGAACAGGGCAATAATTGTCCTTTTTTCTATCGCTAACATCAACAGAAAGACAACCTCAGTTCTGATAGCAAGGTAGAATTATAAGCCACATAGTTTTAAGCAGTAAATAAAATGTTAGTTGAAGGAAGCCTGAGAAAAGCCGGGATTGTTCAGCCCTGTTGCTGTCAAGGAAACAAATAGGGCAGGTGAAGTGGACCTGGTCCTTTCTTGCTTTTGGTGTCTGAGATCATGGTGGAAAAATTAAACTGCACATGTGGCTATTGGCTCCAATCTCATTAGCAGAGAAGACAGGAGGAGGAGGAGGAGTTAAAAAAAGAGATGAGTGATCCAAACCACCTAATAACTGATTGAATCTAAAAACCACTTTGAAAATAAAGATGAAACAAAGTCACTTTTACAGCACCAAAAACATACTGGAGAAAGAGTTAATCAAAATAGTGACTTTCGTGGACAGTTTCTGCTTTTTATTACATCCTCAGCTCTGAAGAGCAAACAGAGGAAAGCCTGGCCAATGGCATGAGCTAGGTCTTCCCAAGGAAGAGCTAATTTGTAACTGCACGGCAGGAAGGTGGAAGCTGGGGTGGGTGGCCAGGAATCCCACTGGCCTCAGATCCTCTGACGCTCATGTCTGCAGGGGAGAGGTTTCCCTTTCAACCTGCCAGCTCATTAGTCCCAATCCAGGCAACTGCTTATTCCAGGCAACTGCTATTTAATTGCGCTGTGTATCTCTGTACAAATAATGACGATGACACTGGAGTTTATTTCAAGCGGAAGGTGCACTGCGTTTTTGGCTCTGAGAAGTCAACACAGGGAAACACAGAATAACTTTGGAAATTATACCGCTCTCAGTAAGAGAGTCAGGCAGTTCACCTATTATTTTTTTTACAGGAAAAAAAATTACCCAACTTCCTGAGGAATACTGTTTAAAATTTAAATTGTCTGGTTGATGCACATTGAAAAGACTATGCTAAGAATATGGCAAGTGCATTATAAAGGACTGAACGAATGCTGTTTTTATATTTATCTTTCTTTTGACCTCTTGTGAACTTGAGAAAAAGAGTTTCCCTTCCAGAATCTTCATAAAAAGACATTTCCTAATGCACATTCAAAACAAATTGAGTTCAGATTGAGATAAGCATTTACCCAGAGTGCTTCATGTTTTGAGGCTTATCCATTCGCACGGCAAGCTTGATCTTCAGGTCTTGATCCGGGCAGTTTTTGGAAACTGTCATTTTGTGCCATTCTGATTGCTTTGGGCTGTTGGGAGTAGGGTGGAGAACAACCTGCAAGCATGAAAATCAACAATGTTAAAGAAAAAATTATTCACAAAATGGGTTTTAACGGGAACAAAACCACATCAGATGAGCTACTTTTGCCCTAAAAATCAGTCTGGAAATTTCTGTTCACATCAGTGAGGATGGATTTTTATTGTTTTTGTAAAGTACAGCTGCTTATTTCCAGATTAGTTCACATATTGTTTGGCTCGTCTATCTGCCGTGCCATTGTTCACGGGGCTGTGCAGAACAGAACTGCATCATCAGTTCCCATTGTTTAAGGAAAGATCTTGGTAAACAATCTCGCAGGTAAATCAGTCTAGAAGTGAACCAGCAATAAGACTTTTGCTGAGGTTGCCCTCCACAACCACCCCCCTTTCAGACTCATACACCTTGGTCAGCCTCCAGCCTTCCTGACGTTCCCCATGTGAGGTGTGCTGTTCTGAGGGCTCAGAAAGCTCTACCTGAAGCGGTCCATCCACTGTTCCTATCAGGTTGTGGGGAAACTGGCTTGATTTTTTGTTTACTGTTAAGACCAGACGCACTAGGCAACATTTTAGGGGGGCTGGTGTGTCTGCACTGCAACAGCAGATAAAATCTGCAACTCATCTCATGACATCAGTGGCTGCAAGACTCTCCGCTTCCATTTCATGCAGTGAGGAAATGATGGGGCAGTATCAGTGCAACACCAGTGACTGCAGGGCTTGGCTCATCAAAGAAACCCAAAGGCTCCAAGAGGCGAGTAATCTTTCCCGATCATAGCCGTGCTTTTCCCACTCACCCATCACCCCTACAAAGCAGAGCAGCTCCCTCAGACAGTGAGTCACAGAGTATCCTCCCAGAACTACACCACATCCATCATCTTCTCCTGGTGTTTCCGTATGTGTCCTTTGAGGTGGCTTAAACCTCTCCCTCCTACACTCATTCCTCTCCTGATGCTTTCCTTCTCAGAGCTGACAAATTCATTCAAGTCTCCACTGTCCTGTAGCGAGATGAATCTCCTTTAAAACCATTAATCTTTACGCAAGCAAATTATTTTACAACTAGCAGCATTCACTCTCATTATTCGATGAGCTGCCATCACTCATTTCTTGCTCACACTCGGTCTGTGCTCCTGCCAAACTTCAGCCTAGACTATAATCTTGTATTCCTCTGCTCTTCAACTTTACTGCTGAGGGGGCTCTTTATCACCAAAATACCCTTGACTCTATTACCCTCTGATGAATGATTTAAAAAATTATTTTATTGCCTCCTCCAAAGCCTGGGGTTAACATCAGTAGATTCTCAACTCCACTCTTATTCACCAACATTATTTATCACTTCTTGTATTGAATTAGACTAATGCGTTGTCTGGCAGGAATCTGTAGCTGTTATTAGTTACATAGATAGCTGAGCAACACCAGCCTCTACTGCATCACTCTTGGGAAAAAACACCTTTAAGCAAATCCTGAAGATGAGAAGTGAGTCCTCCATGTGGAGTGTTGTTAGAAACACGGATGGACCCAAACTTGAGCAGTATCCAAGGACTCCCACCACAAGGCAGGTTGTGTGAGCCCTTGTGTGAGACTTGTAATAAACCGCATCTCTCAGCGAGGCAGCAGCCACTCAGGGTATCTGGGATGCTCTCTACTTTGATTTCTAACTCTTTTTCATCAAAAGGCACATAAACTTTGCTCGGTGTTGTAATTCATGGCTCTGCCCCTCCTTGATGAAGTGTTGGCATGGCTGAAATCCACGGGAGCCTTGCCACCGGCTTCAATACGGCCAGGATGAATTCCCATGCCTTCCGCTGCCCGTCCAGCAGTTTAGGGCTTGGGAGCATTTTCCAGCTCTCTCCTTGATAAAAGTGGTGAAATGAGGAGTGCCGGCTGTTTGCCAATTTAACACTCGCAAGAGAAAGTGGGCATTGTACATGCCTGGCAGAGCACAAAGCCGCTTCTCAAAGGGCGGCTGAGCATGGTTGTTTTTGTGTATAAAACCTGCTTCCCTCCTCTCTTCGTGCACCCAGGTTCATGCCCACTCCAACAGCTAAACCAGGGGCTTAACAGGCTCCCAGTTTCATTATTTCATTAAAGAAGAAATCCTGATGCAGCCTGAGCAGACACGCGTCATCTCTCAGCTGCTCAGGGCACACCAAGCATCCCTTTGAAGTTTGGCTGACTGAAAGCACCAGTGGCCCTGGGCCAGGGGAAATCACCTCCTGGCTCTTCACGCTCACCGCTGCTGGCCCACATCCTTCAGCCCGCAGTAGCTCAGAGCCAGGGGACAGCTTCCCGCTGCACTGGGAATTGAAGCTCATTGGTGGGGCTGGCTCATCAGCATTTCAGGGCAAGAGGGGTTGCTTTGGGGCCTGACATCTTTCTCAGAACAACACGCACAGGTAATTGCTTCCCGAGACCAGCAAAGTCAGCACCGCTCACGATTGCCAGTGGAAACAAGACTTACAAAGCAAGCGAGTCCACACCAAGTGTAACCACTCAGGGGAAAAGGCCCTGAATGGCATCGTGGCCGGCTGGGTAAAAAGCTCTGCTCAGCATGCTGCAGCAGACAAAGGCAGGAGTGCCGGGCTGTTTGAAGAAGGAGGTTTTGAAATTAATCCTGAAAATATGATGCTGTGCAGCAAAGCAACTGCAGGTCTTCAGCTGGAGTACTGCAGCCTAGTGAGGTCATGCCCTTTGTCAAAAAAGGAGGAGGACAGGGAGAAAGGAAGGACCAAGGTGTGGATGAGGGAAGTCCAAAGGGGCTGTGACTCTCTTTGAAGGGAAGAGTGAGCAGAGAAAAGGGATAGCTTTGCTTTCGTCTGTCTCAAGTGCAAGAACAAAGGAAGTTACATGAATGTGAAAACACAAACAGTTCAAACAAACTTAATTATGAGACAAAAATCACATGCAGCACACTCCACCATATAGATATAAATTAAATCAACAGCCCACTAGGACCTGAAAGAACGTTTGGCACTTTTATGAATAGGACCAACACAAAACCATGTTAATTAGGAAAAACTTCGTTGTGTGGAAACAGCCTCTCCTGTGTCAAGGCACAAGCAGCCGTGGAATTAGCAAGGGACATCCCAACAGGCCAGTCCATAATTGCAAATACCACACTTAGGCTTGCCACAGGATCAGTGGCTTTCTTGGCCATAACCATGCAGACAGTGAAGAGAACAAGGTGTGCTGCACAGCCAGGCAGACAGAGCCCAGGCTGCTCCTGGAGACTGCCCAGGCCCCGCGGAGCCGTGACATGGGAGGTGCCAAGCCTGTGTGTAAGACGCAGCCTCTTTTATCCCAAACTGACTCTCATGGGGTCTTTGCTATGCTGATTTCCCACCCCCAAAGAGCTGAGGAAGGCATGGCAGGGGGGTTGCTGACACTTATGGCTGGGGCCAGCTCAAATTACACCGCTGAAAAAATCCATGGGGACTAAGTGAAAGACACAGAAAAGTGCCATCCATAGATATTCTGGAGCTGTGGGCTGCAATCATGGAAGGCCACCAATCCCAGAGTGCTGGTTTAGGGACGGAAGTTTAGGTGAGGGGCAGATATGGGGTGGGAAGGTCTGCTTTGTGGACAGTACACCAGGAATCTGAGCTGTCTATAAACACCATTGATGGGGGCAATGAACTCCCATGTTTCACTCCCCAGTCCAGCCCTACTGAAGCCACCAGTTCAGCCAGAATCCCCAGGGGAAGCCAGGATTTCAAGCCCTTTGCAGTGAGTACCGCAGTCAGTGCTTTCAAACGCCCAGACTGTGCACTGGCTGCTGAGCAGATACGGGAGCAGCTTCCCACTCTCTTGCCAAACTTAAATCCCTTCTTTTTGCTTCAGCGTAATCCCTTTTTCTGCCTCAGGAATGTCCATTTCCGTAAGCAACTTCTAAGGCTTTCCGGACTGCCAATATCGCACACAAGACCCTCTGCCTTTGCTCAGTGCAGGCACAGCCAGCTGAAATGCTGCCATTAAAAACTCACAACAAAGACAGCATGCGCGATGCACTCCTTTCCAGCAGTGGAGAGCTTGCTTTCTTCCCCCTCCTGAAGCTTGGCAAAAAAGCAGAGCATGTTGTGCTCCAAAGATATTTCCGTACAAGAGAGAATTCTCCAGAAAAGCAGGGCCAGAAGGAAACGTTATTAAACTCGAAATCTCCTTACCCTCCCAAGCTCTTTGTCCTCCAGAGCCAGCACTCCTGTGCTCTCCGTGAACAGCTTCACCTTCACCGCAGGAAGCGCATGTGTTGTCGTGAAGTCCCCTTGGGTGCCCCAGCTGTGAAAATAAGGACAGAAAGATGTTCAACTTGACCAGCAGGTCAGCAGCACTTCTGCTTGGGTGTGCAATGGTTAACTGAAAATTGTCCTGCCTGGCACAAGCCAAAGTGGCTGGGCTAAGTGGCAAGAACATTAATTATCTTCTTTGGGAAATGTAGGACAGATGTTTGGAAGACCTGTGATGGTTCTTTGGGGGAAAAAAAAAGGGAGCATTTGGGAGCAACATGAAAACAAATCTAAGAGAACTTTCTTATCTAGAAAGAACAATATGTCTCCTGCAGCAAAGCCTGCATGGTCACAACAGAAGTTGAGGATGGAGGACATCTGCACCTAGGACATCTGTATTACTCAGGCCTCTGCTCTTCTCTTGACTAATTAACCCCTCCTTTCCAGGTTGATAGTGAGGTTTGCTTTCTCACAAGAAACCCCAATTTAATTTGGGTCCTCTTCTGAGTCTCAGCCCAGCTCCAGCCCAGGTTTAAGGTCAAGCCATTATGTCTGTAGTAATCCTAGTTTGCTGGAACTGCAGAGCAAGACACCAGCTCCTTGGGGATGGGACAGCAGTGGCCTGGAAGTGGCCTCCTCTCCAACTCCGCAATGAACTGAAACCTCTGTCTACTATTTGCACTCTATGAGTCCCTGGCTGGTCCTGTAGCTTGGGAAGGAGCACTGTGGAGGCTGAAGGACCCACAGAATATGAAAACCCCCTCTATCTGGACGTCGCAGACCTTAGACAGCAGTTAGCTTTGATTTAGCGAGATTGTAGGTAAAAAACAACCCGTTAAACAAAAGTCTGTTCAACATCC
>NW_010434156.1:1688-8474 GCF_000710305.1 Buceros rhinoceros silvestris | reverse complement strand
TCACAGAACAAAAATGAAGTGGAACTTGAACTAATGCCTCTTTGCAAGCTTTGAACAATTTTGAATATAGCAGAGAAGAAAACACCTTCTACACTAAGGGATAAAAAATACTGACACTTTAACATTTGAGACTTCACAGTTGTGTTTCCAGCTTTGTTTCTAGAGCTTAGAAAGTTAGAAACTCATTAAAATAAAGCCAGACAGAAACTTCCAGACAGAGCTACGCAAAACACTCCTAGACACTGCATTTGTCCTTGTTAGCAGACAACAGCTCTGCCAAAGATGAAGGGCAGAGGGAGGACTGCGGGAGAGTGCACCACTGCAAGGAGGATGCTTCCGAACATCAGATTGTGCAGAGGCCCAATGTGAAACTAGCAGATAAAATCTGTTCTTTTCTTCCTTTGTTCTCTCTTTTCTATCTTTAAGACCCTGAAAACTCATCACACTTCAAAACTCATGTGAAGTGTATGAACAAGCTTGAAGAATAATCCCAGACAAGGTGCCTTTTGTAAACTAGGAGAAACCAAGGGCACGCCGTGAGCAACACCTCTAAGTGACATGATGGAACACACATGGCAACCTGGAATACTGCAAGTCAGCTGAGAGGTTACACCAAGTCTAACGCTTCTATTCACTCTCATGCTATTAGTGACTCTTCCTCCTCTTACACTGTCCTCAAACTGGCTCCTCTGCTGAAGAAAGGCAGTTCCCTTGAAATGACTGGGAAAAGGCTCAGGTGGCACGTGGTCCAGCGACTAGATGTTCTTCAAACATATGTCCCGAACTGCAGGTTTTGCTTTTGGAAAGTTATTGGGAAAAATAGTTTACTCCTTCCTGTGGACAAGGAGTATGGGTTTACACTTTGCTCTCCACTGAGCAAATCTTGTCCAACTGAGCTTAGCAGATGAGCGTGTTCAGCGCAGAGCTGATTAATGAACTCTGTTTCTTTGTCAGCTTTGCTCTGAAGTTTTCTCTCCTGGTGTCACTCTTCCACATGTTTCATCTTTTATGACAATGCATCAAACTGCCACCAGTGCCAGGGAGCAGAGGTTTAGCATAAATTACCTACAGCACTACAGGTCCAGTCAAATCCTCAATATTGTATCTTCTTCATGTGTGAGCCATCAGCTGATACCTAATAAACATTTTATGAGAACCAAGAAACAATCTTATTTTCTAACTGCAGCTCCAGGTCACAGGTTATGTTTTTTCTTCTAAAAAAAATTGTGTTGTCACCAGCAGGGAAAGTCGGAAGATAATCTTGCTTTGGGTAAGAGGCAAAAGTAAGAAAATATCCAACCTTACGCCGTGTATTTTGACAGCATCTGCTTTATAGAACTCATATCTCTGTTTACTATTAAAAAGCTCTTATTTGCTGAAGCATTCCCAGACCATATGTTATCAACAAATGTTACTAACCAAATACAAACAGTAATTTTCATTAGGTTTCCTTCATGAGAACAACATTAACCACAAAGGGAATAAATGTTTCAAATGGCAGTAAACATACATAGCAAACCCTTGACAACACTGTGGTGCTTAGATATTCATACCCCCCAAAGCCCTGAAAAGATCCATGCCAACAAACAGAGACCCTCAGAAGTTGGGTTTTGTGCCGGCTGAAGCCTGTGGTGATGTCATTAGTTGCCATAGTGATGCTCAGCATAAGGCCATAATTCATGTCACCGAGACATCATTTGTATTCAACCTGAGTACGCAGTTTATCTGTGCTGCGTATTAAATTATTGTTCTGAAAATTAGCTCTGGACAGTAGTTAGGTATCAGGATCTTCTGAGGGACTAACAAAGCAATGGTTTCACTTTCCTATTTAATAATTAAGCAGGTTATCACTGCAGGAGGTTTTATTTGTTGGGCAAGTGCCTTGGGACCCTTCTGGACAACTCTTCCCATGAAGTAGCCACACTATCTTGCCCGCATATCACAGAACTCACGGTGACACTTTGAACTAGTAACACCTCTGCAAACAAGGACAAATAATGTCATTCTGGCCAAGGAGATATATACATACACACACACACACACACGTATATATACCACAGAAAAGAAGTACACAAGCAGAAAAATCCTGTCAGTACTTCCTCAGTTAGGACCACATTAACTATCTGAATCCCACCTGAAACCCTCAGTCCAGCAGTTCTTACTGCCCAGTGCATCCCAGCGCCTGGAGCTGACCCATAAATGCTGCTGTGGGTAGCCATTTTGCTACAATTTTCTCCCTATTCATGGCATCTCTGCTATTCCAGTGATCCACTAGGATCTATTTTTGTCTCTGGGGTTTCTAGTTAGGCATCAAACTCAGGATGAGTAGCTAAACAGCCAGAGGATGAGGTATGCGGCAGGTGCTAACCTGACAAACACTGGCCCTTGTTTTACCTTCTACAAGCGAAATAAGCAGGTCATCACGCAGACTTTGTGTCTACACATTCACCTAGAGGTGTCATCACAGCTACTAATCAAAAAGCCTGAAGTGCTGAGATTTTCTTCTGAGCAAAACAGCAAATGACACATATCCAGAGGGCGTGAATGGACAACAAAGGACAAAGGTCAGGCTTGTCCCCCAGTACCTCCATGGGCTCATCTAATGTGGAGCACTTGGAGGATGGGCTTACCTGTCTGATGTCAGGAGCATTTGGGAGCTCTCACAGGCACTTACTGGCACATGGAGGGAATGAGATGCCATTGCTGATGCAGGTACCGGGCTGCTCAGACCAAGGTGGTTTCAGCTGTTTCATGCAACACACTGGTGATCTTCTGGCAAACCTTCAGGCTGATGCTACTCAGCCCTTCCCAGCTTATGTACAAAAAAAGTAAAACCACCTCGGCTCCTCACCTTGCTGCGGTACCAAGCTCTTACCCTTGCCTGCCATAAGACCACTGCAGAAACAACTCTCTTCATTCTACAGATGTGAAGTGCTTTACATCCTGATCTTTGGCTGTAGCCTCTGAGTGCTACCAAAATGCAAACTCAGCAATTAGAAAGTTAAATTACTGTGCAGCCAAAGAGACAAAATCGTTCAAACGCCACAGCACTGCTGTGTTACAGCGTGTGATTAAAGAACTGTTTGGGATATGAATAAGGCTTGAGCAGAACTCTGCAAGAGTCCTTGCCCTGACTGCACTCACCTATCGCATGAAACCAGGCGGCAGGGTCTCTGACACCAGCTGCTTTTCTCCATGACATCCCACTGACGCGGCCTAATCTATGATTTTCTTGGCTGTCCTTGAGAGGCATTGACTTAGTAATTTCTATTCATCTCTAGCGTGAAAGTTCTTCCAAAGGAAATTCTAGCACGCATGACCTTCCCAAAAGTGAACGCACATGCTAATACTCAGGAGAACGTACTAAATTCTTTATGTACTGTGGTCTCCAGCAAGCCTGCTTAGCCCCTGCCTAATCTGAAATGGTAACCCTTCTTCCATCATTGCTCTGGCAACTTGATCTAGCCAGAACATTGATGCCTGTGATTTCTACAAGTAATGAACAAGTGCAACTGAATTATACTGCTGGGCCATGAATCAGCCCCGCTAACCAGCCTGGCCTGTCAGTAGGCTAACGTGGGAGCAGCTGGAGAGTGATGTGCTTTCCACAGGGTTGACATTTAAATGTGATCTATGACCGGTTCTCACGGGCTTCAAAACTGCCAGAAGACACCTTTTTCTCTCCCTTTCCAGACATATTTATTGAAATGGGTTTGCTTGCCAGCTTGCATAGAATAAACATGAAAAAAAATCAGACAATCAAAGTAAAAATGTGTATTAAAGGAGAGCTGTGCGCTTCCCTGGGTGGGTTCACTCCAGGTGTGCATTACTCTCGATGCACACAAGAGCATCTGGGGACACGGCACCCCTCTGCAGGAGATGCTGCCCTGCTGCCATTGGGAACAACCACAAGTTTACTGCTTAAGTAAAGAAGTCTTGGAGAATAATATCCCTGCATGTTGGTCAGATTTGCTCTAATTTATTGAGTCACCTGCTCAGCATTGTTTTTTTCAAATGTAACCAGATCAGCAGCAATGCCTGTCTCCTCTCAGGCCAGACGCACATCCTTGGGAATGCAGAATGTGGTGTACAGCTGGACCCATCCTCACAGGGGCACAGACACCTCAACCACACCCAGCATCACCCACTCTCCTGCAGCAGCTAGGTGGTTGCGTACAGAGGCAGGGCGGTCCACCTGGAAGTCTTTTAATAATAGGTGACCAAGTCTGGGACAAAATTTGCAAAGCTGGCTGAACCTCACTTGCTGTCCTCTGCTGCCAGAATGGCATCCGGGGAGAATGCAATCACCAGCCAGTCTGGCTGCCTTCCTTGTGCTCTGCTGGTGCAGGCAGGAAAGGGTTGAGCTTCATGCACTTCTCTTCATCCACATCCCTTACCTCTACTCTCCTGGCACCCACACCAGCATGTCTGTGTCCCTTCTGGTGTATTCATAGTTTGGTATCCAAAGCGAGCTGGCTGACGAAGGGAAGCTCATCAAGAGGTTAGCACAGACAGTAGCCTGATGGACACTGCCTCTTTTTCGAGGAAACATGTCAGCAAAGTCACCTTTTGCTGGGTCACTGCTTCACCTTGTGTGGTGTGATGCTTTTAGTCCAGCCTTGGTTTCTCAACTTACTGCAATGCCCAGCTGTACGTAGTGACTGCTGGAGCTGGATCCCGCTCTGAGGACGGAGAGGTCTGATCCCCTTTCATCGCTGAGAGACTGAAATGCTACACTGAGTCTTGATTTAGTTCTTCCAGAAATCTTGCCTAACACATGACGGTTTTCTTCCTTCAGCCCACTTCTCCCCTCCCAGAAGAGACTTCTCCAGGAAATAGACTTAAATCACATATTGTCCAAAGCTCAAGCACTGGGAAAAACAAAGTTAGAGAAGAAGCACACCAGGCACCGAGCTAACCTACCTTCATGCACCCGATGGTGCACCTTTTCCTCTAATGTAAGACTACGTATGTTTCTTTTCTACATATTTCTAGAGATAGAAGCAAGGAGGAAAATAAACAGTTTTCAAACATGTTTAACAGTTAACTGGATGCGAAGAAGCACGTGGGAAAGCATTTTGATACATTGTCTAATGCTCTGCATATACCAGCTGTTCAAAAACATGATAATAGAGGTTGACGACCAAGATTGTGGTTATTGGTGATCTTTCTGAGCTTCCCTTGCCCATCCTCTAAGACTGCAGTTCATTATAATGGAGCACACACAGAATTACTCAGCTCAACAGCAGAACACAGATCTAGGGGACTGTACTACCACGTACATGTGCCCATGTCGCCTGCCTGGGGCTCCTGCTAGTGTAGTAAGGAAAGATCTAGTTAATAGTCAGTGGAGTTAGGCCTTAATTTGCCTCGTCCTCGTTTAGAGGCAGCAATGAACCTGCCCTAAAAACGCCCCTCTTTCCACTGCTGACGAGGGTGCTGGAGGTGACTGCTGCAGGTGCACAAAAAGATTTGAAATAAAAATCTCAAAGAATATATATAGATGCAGAGAACCTTCTACGTTTCTGCTTGTGCAAAAAAGTCTGGGCTAGGAAATACAGCCCAGGTGCTAAGAAAGGTACGTTCCCACTCTGCCTATAGAAACAGACTGAGTGGTTTGCATCTGTAATACGGCTCGATTCCCAGGAGCTGCTGGGTCTCCTCTGGGATTCCTCCCACGGTAAAAGTTCAGTGTGTTTACTCACCTTCAGAACAGGATATCCAAAGTGATCAGACACAGATTGACAACACGGCCTATTTTTTTGTTCACATTTGTTTCCTCTCCTCCCTTTCTGCTGACAGAACAGCCTTTCAGTCCCATCCTCTCGGAATAAGCTGAGCTGAAGTGGGAGTGACAGCGCAAACAGTTCTGATTCCTAGACTTCCCTGCACAGACTTATAAAAACAGTAAAACCTGCTTTAACTGATGCAGCTACGTGCAGGTGGCGGACAAGCAGTATCCCCGCACTCCCTGGCCAGCAGCAGTGGCTGTACCTGCCTTCCCCTGAAGCTATGCAATCCTGAGTGAGACCCTGTCTCTGCAAGGAGCACGGACATCTCCTCTGATGGGACCATCCAAGGGCTCTCTGAGTGAATCCACTGTTTCCCATGATGTCTTAAATCCTGCCGAGCATATAAAACTCCCTATGCTAAAAACCAGCACCATTAGTAATTCTTTTGCTTACAAAAACGGTGTTCCCTTTACCCAAACACATCACTGCAGAAAGCACTATGATGTTATCCAAAAGGTGAGCACACACAGCAGCTAAGGATCTCTTCCAGCCTCCAGCATTTCACAGACTGCCCATTTTTTGCTCGTGGCTCTGAGACACAGTGTAAGTGTCATGCACACAGACACCATCTTGCTTAACACAATGCAGCCAGCAGTACCAGACAGCTGATAAAAGGCACCATCTCTCCCTCCAGGAGCTGCAACTCCCACATCCTCAAACTGGCTACGGCAACACTGTGACTGCCGGCTGAGAGAGAAATATGTCTAAGAGAGCATCACATCTGCGTCTGACTGTGCAAGGTGCAGAAGGAACAGGGCAAAGCTGACGGAGACGGCAGCAAAGCAAAGCCTGTGAAGGTCTGCTCTTGATCTGCTTGTGGCTCACACACAGTCCCCGCAGGCCCCCGTCTGCTGTGCCAGCCCCATGTCACTCGGCTGCCAGGGCACCGCAGCCAAGAGGAGCTGCTAAGGCCGACAGAACAGCTTTAGGAACCCAAAAAGGATGATCTTTGCTATACGGAAAATGCAGGGCTTGACTTCAGCAAGAAGTATTT